>NW_024543076.1:21052500-21285000 GCF_018167655.1 Microtus oregoni
TCTGTTAATGAATTAAGCAAAAACCATCGCATTGTCTCCCTTTGAATTTCTGCTACTCAAACCCTCGATTAAATGTCAGCTTTTTGTTTCCATTGTCTTACTCCCCCCCCATTTACATTTTTGACAGCCTTCTCTCTCAACTGAATACTGTTATCACTTCTTTATTTTAATCCTCTCCCAAGCTGCCTATATTATCACCCCTGTGTTTCAGAACTCAGACTCTTACCCTTTAATCCACTAATTGGCTTTTTACCCCGGCTTGCCTGCCGCTTCTTTGTATGTCTGACCCTTCTTTCTTCTGCACAACCTGCCCACCAGGCTTGTTGTCCTGCCAGATATCCTTACCCTGTGCCCTCCCTCAGCACCCAAAGGACTTTATTATTTTCTTCTATAATCTCCCTAAAGTTTCTATGAAAGCAACCCCCAACTAAAATCATTTTCTAGAATAAATAGTATAGCTTTCTTTTTCAAATGAATTTTAAAAAAATGTCTATTTTATGCTGTCTTTATTTTCTGATTAAAGATATACATTGAATTTAGCAGCTGAGAAAATGTATGTAATTAAGACATTAATTTTATCTTGTTAATTTCTATTTTCATTTTCCCTTTGGTGTAGAAAGAATGTATGTTTGTTATTCATTCTGTGAATGATTTTCTATTTAAATATGAATATACTAATTTTTATGGTAAGAAACTCAAATTTACACTTCTTTTTAGTGACTTTGAAAATATGGCAAAGTAAAATTGCATGAAATGAAAGAAGACAACATTCTTACAATCTTTGCATATGTACGAGGTTGGTGAGTTTAAGTTCAATTATTTGTAATAATTATATTTGTGCATTCTACATGGTAGGACTTATAAATATAGAACAAATTATAGATGAATATGTTAGCATATGTACAAGATGCTAAATGTAATCACATTTAAATAATTTCAAATTAAGGAATAGTTGAAATTTGTTTTTCATGGACTTTTCAAATTATAATTTCTTTTTCTTATTTTAATGGTTTGCTTTTTGTGACATGCACAGACTGAAATAGTCTTGGTTTATTAGAAACTAACAATTTAGACTGCCTAACTTTATCACCTGAAGCTTGGTAAGAACTTATAGGCAAATGACTCACCAGAAAAAGTCATAATAGGGATTTAGGACTGGCCACGATATCTAGGCATATTGAGGTGTACCCATAAAGTAGTCAAACAGATGTAATGCAGGATAATAAAGGGGAAGATATCAGAGCGAACACTACCATAAAAAGGAAGGGAGTTACTGGAGAAGTCAAAGTAGGCGAAGATAAAATGAGACCACACTAGATGTGTTCCAGGTACTTCTTGCTTATGAACTAGGAATTTAGAAAGACCACTTTAAACAGCACAGTAAAGTCAAAAGAGCAGTGACTTACAGAAGGTACAAATAAATAATTTTGTAAAGTGTAAAGGCTTATATTGTAATTTAGTGACCTGATTATGTAATTTGCCAGTAGATTTAAAGAAAACAATACATAGAAATAGAGAAAAATCTGTAGAATGTCACTGCTAGAAACTGCTTTTCCACTAATACTAAAAGTATAAATCTGAATAAAAATTGTAGGTAAGTCACTGCTAATATAAATATAAAAACTGCCTGCAATTTTTCTATAGTTTCACCAATGAGAAAAAAGTTCTTCAGTATTTCTTGACTGAATTCCAAACCTGACCATTGAGGTTGCTCTTCAAATGTGTTTTCAGACTCCTACTTCCTGTCACTTGGAACACTTCCTCTCTGATTGATCTGCGCAGTTTAGTTAGAACATGTAAAGACTTGAAAACTTTTGGCTGCAGGAGGATTTAGCAAAGTGGTGATGCGAATGTGATCTCTGTGTGAAGCCTTGTGCATGCACGTGCAAGTTACATGCATGGGTTTCTCTGGGAGCCATAGAAGTAGGTCTGAAAACTGCTGCTGAGTCTCTGAGTTTTGGAAGGTTTAAGTCCATTGTTCCTAACATATTAGCCAGTATAAACTCATTTTTAACACTAGAAATGTGGTTTAGCTAAATACTGTAAATTACAGTGTACACTGTGTTTGGGAGATGTGGTACAAAAAGAATGAAACATATCTCTTAAATCATTTGATGTTGTTAGATCAAGAGATATTTTTTGTTGTTGTTGTTTATTGTTTTTGTTTTTCAAGACAGGGTTTCTCTGTATCTTTGGAGCCTGTCCTGACACTAGCTCTTGTAGACCAGGCTGATCTCGAACCCACAGGGATCCTCTTACCTCTGCCTCCGGAGTGCTGGGATTAAAAGCATGCATCACCACCACCACCTGGCTAGATCATGAGATACTATGAGTTAAATAAAATATATAATCAAACTTAACTAGTTTCTCTTTTCTTTGTTCGCATGTGGCTGGTAAGGAATTTAAAATGAGTTATCTGTTTATTATATATAGTCAACAGAGAAGGCATTTTGATGCATGCCAGATTTCTATGAAAGATTTCTAACTTTATATGATCTGGTTATTTGATATAATACAAACGTTAGTTTAAGTTTTGGCATATTTTCAACTATACTAGAATACATACTCAGAGACATTTGTCTATATATTTTCTTTCTAAGAAATATTGTCATGAGTTTTAATGAATGTATGGAGGTCTAACTGAAAGTGTGCTAGCGTTGTTAAGAGCCCCAGTGCTATCTCAAAGCAGTCTTTCTTTGTGTTCTTTCTAGACCATTTTACTTCAGTTCTCTTTGGAGCAGTGAGAGTCATTATGTGTCTCTGAGGGTGAGCCATAAACCTAACAGTAAGAAGGATCTGGTTAAGGTGAAGTAAAGAGATATGGACAGGACACTAAGGTGGATTTCCAAGTGTGGCAGAATGCCAGGAACTGCGGCCGGACAATAAACTTCTGAGACTCTCATTTGGAAAGAGTGTGGTTGCAACTGGTTTCCAAGTTGAGAAGTAAAGGCCTATTATCCTCCTCACTTCCTCAGAAATATTCTTCCACATAGGATAGTTTTTGAAAATATACTTGTTGTTGTTTGTCGGTTTCTGAACTGCGTTGTCATTCTGTGTATTAGTGTTTAGATGGTTTGAATTTGCCCTTTCACCTCCTTTTCTAAGAATTGTTTGGGACTTGAGTTTTCAAGTCTATAAGATTGCTTTCATTGCCAGCATATGAGTTCATTTGGGGTTTGAAACACATTAAATTTTTTTGCTTTATAATTAAAAAAATAAAGTAAATTGCAATAAATTGATTGATTGGTCTTTATTTTATTTCATCCCTTTCCCTATTCTCAATAAGGTTCTAGGTTGCTTTTTGTATATTGCTCTCTTGTAGAATTCTCAAATCTCCTATAAACTCATCACTTATGGTTTCATAAATAAAATTCACAACTTTGGTCAGCAGAGGGTTAAGAAACCTCTGCTGTGATGCGTCCATGACTCTTTTGGTGATTTTTAATCTTCACGTTTCTTTTCAAGCAGGTGCTTTTCTTCTATGTGATATGTAAATCTCTCACCTCCTACGAACAACTGGATAGGGATATGTGTTTCATCTTAAAACAAAGGCCAAGAAAAAAAAATAATAATATGATAAAGTTATTCAAAGGATTTCAGAAACAGGTGTTCTAAGTATAGGCTAATTGGATTTCAGTTAATTATTCCTTTTACTTTGGGGAATATAAGTAAGAAATGTAGAAAAAAACTGCTTGAAAACTCCACTGCCGTGCTAATCACTCTGACCATGTTCAACCTAGGTGAAAAAAAAAAAAGAAAGAAAAGAAAAAGAGCCAGCGTAATGTGGGCAAAGTCTTAATTACTCTTTCCATTTCTACCTTTTAAGATAAAAATCATAGACTTCGTCGTGCATCTATACATCATAGAATTTTATGGCATATTCTTGTTTTCCTTATATATGTAATTTTAATTTCATTTCCAATCCACAGACAATAATATTATAATTTAATGATTGGATCTCTCATTCACATCAGGGACGCCAAATAAAATTTTTTTAGATGTTAGGTCAAGTTCTCTAAGCTATTTGATTTTAGATAGTCATTTTTAATTTTCTTTCCATTTTCAGAGAAGAGTAGTTCTTGCATCTATTTTGCTGTGCTCAGCATTCCTCAAAAGTTAGACCAAAGTGTACTAATCGAATAGAAGTCTCATTTGTAAAATAATATACAAGTTCAGAACATAATATTCTGTAAGGACTTGTTAAGGTGTTGGTGTTGCTCACAGAACAAAGTCAGACACATAGTTACTATACAATGTTTTCTAGGTGAATGGATCAATAAGTAAGCTGGCAATGGTGTCTAGTTTCAAGACACCATGTCTTTTGAGAGTGAATTGGAAAGCTAGACAACTAATGGAATGATCCTTCCATGCATGTTGATTTCTTTTGTTTCTATTTCTTAAGTAAAACTCAGAGTATTCTTTAGCTAAAGAAATCATATACTGACTTGATGGGAAGAGGTGGAGAATTCAGTAACAAAGCAAACAACTAAGTTTTCATTTGATATGCTAGGCATTTAATAAATATTTTTTTAAATAACAAATATATCTATATTTAGTATAGTTTATGTAACTTGTCAGATTGTCCAGAAAAAGTTAGATCCATATTTAAGGTATTTTTTCACCTTGCCAGTTCAGTGTCTACTAGCTAATCTTCACATATTTTTTTCTTTTTTGGATAAAGAAAATATGGTACATTGACACATAATCTTGACATTTTTATAAAAGACATTTTTTTTTACGACTTGTTCTGTTTGTTTTGGTTTTCTTTATTTTTTGTATTTTTAAAAGACAGTGTGTTCTACTATACAGAGATATTAAATACTTATGGTTAATCTCAAACTAGCTGGCCTTCAATTATAGGGAATATTTTTTTTTTTTTTTTTTGCCCTTGCTTCCCACTTGCTAGGCTTCAGGTAATTGCAATCAGATTCTAGCTTTATACTTTGACAACAGCTGGACTAGTGTGAATTACTAATGTTGGGCACTTTTTTTTTTTTTTTTTTTTTTTTACAAATTCCCAAGCTCTTAGAATCAACACTCTTAAATTCTAGCTAGGGGCAAAACTAGAATAGTGAACATATGTATTATTTCTGTTGAAAATATATGAAAACTGCTATCCATGCTTTGATTTTGTCCTTTTATCACAGCAAAAGTTACTCATGAATTAATATTGATGCATGTGAAAATAATTTAAATAAATAAGTAAGAGATATTTACCCTAGAAATTTTATCCCATTTCAAAATTAGTCTTCCTTCGTTTTCATTTTACAGCATGATCTTATTACCATTACATATTTTAAATAACACTAATTTTAATTTAGCATTCTTAAGCATTTTTGCACAAAAATACTAGATATTTGAAGAATTTAGAAAGTTAATTCCCTCCTCCTTTCTTACTCCTGATAATCAGTCTTTTGATTGAAAGGGTAATCTTTAACTGGCCATGTAGCTAAGGCTGACTTCACACTCTTGCCTCCACCTCTTGAGTGCTGGAGTTGTAGGTGTGTGCCACTAAGCCTTGTGTCTGTTGGGTAAAGTACTGAATTCTGGCTTTCGTGTAAGCTGTTGAAGGGCTGTCCCACCAGAGCTGCAGTTCAGCACCTTAAATTTTAATAATTACTGGTTTCATTTTGACAAAGTTTGAAGTGTAAGCGTAATTAGAACTTCTAAACATTAAACATATTTTAACTCTAAATATAATTAATTGCTAATATGAAGGATATTTTATTGGTGATATAACTATTTTTCAGTGTCAATACAAGTGTAAGCATGGTTTCATGAAAAGGAAAAATGTCCACGTTTTTACATTTTTATATTACTTTCAGTTTTCTTCAGTGTTTACTTTTTGGTGGACATTAACTGAAATTTTCTGGCCAAGTTGTCACAAGCTGCCTGTCCTTTCTGTTTTCTTGAAGATCATGACTCTTAATGTTTTGCTAGATGTTGTTGAACTATACATCTTCTACTGGATCAAAAGCATTTTAATTTATTCTGACCGTTGACTGATAGATAGTATGTTTAGAGAATTACAGGATTAAATTAACTTCTTCAGGATGTTGAGGGCATGCATCTATTGCCTTTTAACATAAATTATGATTTTGAAATGCTTAGATTTTGAATACCATGGTTATTAAACCTTTTTCATCTATGAAAGATTTTAGGTATACTTCTTTATCTTTGAATTATTGAAATTTAACAAAATCTTTATACTTTGTTTCATTATTCAACTTGGCACACATAGAGAGAAGGACAGAGCCTCAGTTCTAGAATAAGCTTCTTTCTAGTTTAATTTTCTGTTGGCTTTAATCATTTGACATTTCCCTCTCCCTCAATTTTTTGGCTGCTCTTACAGACTGCTTCTTACTTTTTATCCTTTAGCAGTCCAGATTTGGGCTTCTGCATTGTATACCTCTTACTTATTTGCTTATATGGTTGACTGTTTTCTGCATCCATTGACTAAAGATTTTGAAAATTATAATTTTTATATTTTTCTGAAATTCTGTTTCTATAATTGGTTCTTGTCTTATTCTGGTTTTGTGTGAAAAATAGAAATTTCCCCTCAGCTTTAATAATATGTATTATACATTGTTGAGATAAATTTTTATTTTTAAATTATTATGTGTTTCAGTAGGAGTACTAGAGTTTATTTTCTTTCTTTATTACTTCTTTGATAATTTACTTTTTCTTTTATTGAAAATGTATTTTAGATATACTGATTGAGGTGTCCCATCCCTCTACTCCTCAGTTCCTTCCCTCTTGCCCTCCCATCCAGACTGACTTCCTTTCTCTTGTTAGAAAACTAAACAGTTTTAATGATTAATGATAAAATATAGCATGAGAGAGAAAACAAAAACTAGCGCATTGGAATTGATTTTGATCATACTTTGTTTACTCTGCCAGCTCCTCCCAGTCCACCTCCTTCCCTACTAACTTGTAGCTTCTTGTTTTTATTCTTTTTTACTGTATCATCTCTAGTCCGTGCTGTTGTGTCTGGAAAAGAGTTTTCCTGCAGTCACCTACCATCTCTGGTTCTTACCCTCATTCTATCACCTCTTCCCCAATGATAATTGAGTCCTAGAAGTGTGGGGGGGTATGGTACCTATGTCCCTCTTATAGATAAATGTTCTGCAGTGTCTTATTCTTGGCACATTGACCATTTGAATTTCTGTGCTAATCACTATCTATTTTTAAGAAAAACTTTCTCATAATGAGACTTCAGAGGTGCTCTCTTCTATGGGCATAACAATAACTAATTAAAAGTTAGTTTAATACTTTGGTCCTTTAGCAGAATTGCCATTGTAGTCTCCCTGGAGGCCTATGGCCTGTTTAGTCACATATTCTTAGTCAAACAAGAGTGCCAGGTATAGATTTCTTTCTTTCTTTTTTTTTTTTTTGGAGTGGGTCTTAAATCCAGTCAGAAATTAGTTAGTTATTCCCATGACATTCCTCTGACCATTGCACTTGCTTGCAATTATTGTAGCTCAATTAGTTCTCAGTTGAATGAAATTAATGGTTAATTTTTCTCTTCTGGCAGCATACATAGCACATTTTAGCACTATAAAAGCTAGTCAGTAGGTAGGAAGCTTCTATGTCAGTATCCTCTTGATTTCTCCATGTTCTAAGACCCAACACTATGGTGCCTTCAGCATTAGATCTTACCATCAAGTTCTATAGGCTATCCAAAAGAAAGGCCAGTAGTCTGAAATGTTTGGAAGTCTATATAGGATCTCATAGCCTAACAACTCCAAGACATGTAACCAATTAACAACAGGGAGTCTTTCATTTGTTAGCATGTGGTAGCTAGTAGGGACATTGCTGCTATGTTACAGGGTAATCCAATTTAAATTCTTGTTATATGAGTTTGTGTTCATTTATGAAGTTTTTATAATAGTACATTTCCATGTGACTCTTTCCAAATGCCTTTTTTGTTAGTTATACCACCATCATTATCTTCTCTGCTCCTCCTTCTCACCCCATCCAACTTAACCTATTCTACTTTATTATTCGACTTTATTCTTTTACTTTATGATTCACTTTTATGTTAGATTTCCTTTGGATTCCTATGTCAGATCCAAAGTCATATTCTACCCATGATACTGTTTGGTGCAGTCATAAAAATAGTAAAAGTGACTTAATTTTAATTTGTTCATGGTTTAAAAGAAGCTAGGTCCAAAACAATGTTTTTGTCATAGACTGCAGGTAAAAATACAGTTTGTGTTAACGCCTTTTTTTTCTCTAGCTACACATAGTATATTATCCAAGTTAAAATGTATTATTCTACTACATCTGAATCATTGATGTAGCATACTTCGATTTAAGGTTTAGCAAACCTTCCTATAAATGAACTATAAATAGTAAATTCTTTCAGCTTTGTGGGCCACATAATCTCTACCCACCTCACTGTTGTACACAAAGACATCTATAGATTATAGATAATATGTAAAGAGATCTGTAGAACTTTGTTCCAATGAATATTTATTTACCAAACCCACCAATTAGCTTTATCTTACTTGATGACCAATGCATATCATATTCCCGGGATGTGCCAAGTAATGCATGAATTCTGAAGTCATGCCTGTATGTAGCAGTAGATGCATGCATTCAAGTATTGCCTGTGCAATCTGTATCACACTGATGTAGTCATATAACTTTTCAGGATTGATCTCCCCCAACATAAAATAGGATCAGTTATCACTTAAACTAATTATAACTTTTAAATGATTACTCTGGACGTTAATAGGATCTTTTCAATGTGAAAATCTTGGTGCTTTGTATAAAATGATTGCGTTTAAATCATTGCAGATGATGTTACTTTCAAGATGCAGAGCAACATCTAATATTAGGGTTTGATATTATATGTTTAATTATATAAATTCAGAGTTATAAAGCCTAATTCATAAATAAAAACTTATTGATTCATATGATATTACATAATAAATAACCAATATGTTTTGATGGGTCTCTTTTTGTGTTTGAGAAATTTATTAGCAACCCCCCTATCAACTTCATTTGGTTGGCTGATAAGGCTTAAAGTAAGACATTCCTGAGGCTTGTAAAATGATTATCAATAAATATAGAAAAATATAATTTTTTTAAAAAAGCAATTATACTTTTTACAATGGTAATTACAGCTGAACTCTCTGTTTCATAAATGGAATTTACTTTGAATAATTAAACCTAAATGATTTTAGTACTACTATTTAATATATATGTAATCAATATATTATTTTCTGTTACATTTTTGAAGAAAATAGCAGATCTGAAATCCACGTTTAAATTTGAAGTAAACTTTTGCTCTTTTCTTGAAGTAGTAAAATTTTTCCACCTTTTCCTCATATGTTTACTTAAAATTTTTGTTATTTTCCAATTGTCATTTATACAACTCTCTCTTCCTCCATATTACCCCTCCCTCCCTCTCTCCTTCTCTCCATCCCTCCTGTCTTATCCCTCCCTCCCTTTTTCTCTCCCGTCTTCCCTCCCTCCCTCCCTCCCTCCCTCCCTCCCTCCCTCTCTCTCCTTCCCATCTGTTTCTCCCTTATTTTCCTCCACCTGAGGAACTGTTCATTTCTTCTCAGGATTTAGTGACAATCTTCTGAAGAATACTTTAGGTTTCCTCAGATCCCAGTAGATAGTAAATGCAGGTACCATAAATCTTGGTTCTGATTTTTTTTAAAAATAAGTGTATCTCATCTATAAGTATGATTTGAGGTGCAAAGCTCACTTAGCTGAGGATTCTGGATGTCAAGCAGGAGCTACCAGAATACCCACAAAATACAGACACATTTCTTGAAGAAACCTCAACTGCACTGTGACACTGGTCTCTGCCAGGGGCAGAGCCTTAGGAGGTTGAAAAGCATGGCAAGTTGGAAATGAGAAGAGACACTGAAGTGTGTCTTGAATGCATTTCAAGAGTAGTAAGAAGTATTTGCATGGCTTGCTGCTCTGTTGATTTAACTGTTTCTCCTCAGTGTATACCCCACCTTTCTTACTTCTACTTCTCTAGACATTCTTTTAAATTAAATACTGTTGTTGATTCTAAGGTTACAAGATGTTGTAGTGACTTAACAAGTACAACTTACAATTGTTTGTGTGTTTACAATGTCAAGCTGGAAGTTGCATCACCCATCTTTTTAAGAACAGGATTCAGCATGCAGAAGCATGTGGGTCTCTGAAACTGTGAAGCCAGGCTGAGTTACATAGTGATATCTAGGTCAGCCACGACTACATAGCAAAACCTTGCATCCAAAGAAACAACCAACCAACCTGTCCCCAAATGTCTAAGTATTCAAATGTAACAAAGGCTAGAATTTCAACTTGGGAAACTTTATATTTTACCTAACAGGTGCCTTGCTTACTATTATAAAAAGCTAAACCAACAATTATATTTCTAAACCAACAATATCAATATGAAAATACATATATTCTTACATTTGTCATTTAGCATTCTAATTTTATATTAGTGATAAAAATTAATTTCAAATTGACACAGAGAGATGTTTATTACTGGCTTGTAAAATCACCTGCCATTGGTTTTAGGACATTTAGCAATTTCAAAAGTTGTGTTAATTTTGTAATTCCCTAATATGTGGTTGCTATCAGCTTGTGGATATTTTATCCTCTGATCTCTTGTGTTCTGAAACTTTACATAGTTTTAGTCAAGACAAACCTACAATATATATACTAGAATTCATTATTTCTGATCTTTTGCATGATTTATACCATCAGGAAAATAGTAACAAGGCAAAGAAAGGTCTCGTTTTCTGGGAAACTGAATAGTTTTATATGATATGTTAATCATATATTATTTCCTAGAAGTTTTTCCAGGGTCTTTAACCCTTCCTTTGAAGAAGTAATATTTATTATTTCAATAAAAGAAAGCCATCACAGAGGACTAAGAATCCTTACTAAAAATTGTATATTTCATATATTCTACTAGTAAAATATAGTGGGAGAAATATTTATGAGTACCATGAAATAGGAAGCCGAGGCTGCCATCATTTCTAAATGACAATCATGTGACAGTTCATCAGTATTTAATGCTAACATTGCTCGATGTGAGCATGAAGAATTTAGCAGCTATTTGTCACAGTTTTGTGTGGCTCTTTCTCTGATACTGTAGAATGGTGTTACAATGGGAACAGGAGCTGCAACTTCAGCCCAAGATATTTAATAGATGAACGTGCTAATCTAGGATGCATATTTGTTCTCAGGAGTCTGTCTTTCACTTGCCGTCTCTCTGTGTGTGCCGCTACTGTCATTATTTTCCACATTCTTGTTAAAATGGCCTCCCACACCTTGGGTTGGTTTTAATCCTCACTCGCAGAAGCCATGGCTGGACTCCTTCACCAGATGCAGGTGTCCTCTTGTGCTGTCAGCAGGAATGATTAATGAGGGTTTGCCCTACTGAAAGCAGTCTTTGGAGTATTGTTCAGGGCATCTGTGGAACTGTCGGGGGAGACAAGCACACAAGTGAACAACCAATTATTTGGCCATCACTGAGGCAGCATGAAAAAGACATCAAATTGGACAGAGAAGCCATGCTTTTGTTTGGGGATCAAATATTATTTTTTTTCAGGTGTTAATAGCAATATGAGACTTAGACTTTGCTTTCAAGGAATCTAGGTTGGATTTAGAGTTCTAGCCAAAAATAGAGTATCGTTCTTTAAAGATAATTGAATTACTTAAAAGTGGTATAACAGGAAAACAATATCACAGAATTGCTTCATTGGTGGCTGCCTGTGATGTAATGAGCTAACATTTCATTCCACTAACACTGGAAAACATGGGCTATGTACAGGAAGAACCTCAATGCAGGGCTCCTAATTGCTGGTCAGACATCACAGTGATGGGGATTTATAGGTAATCAGAGGGCCAGAAGCACTGTCCTGGAAAGTGCAGCAGAAAATGCAACAGTAAGAACAGCTAGGAAATTTATTTCAGCCTGTGGCTACCCCAGGTGCTCTTCTTGTTTTCTGTTATGACGTAACTGTTGAGTCTTAGGAGTGAAAATGATTTTTCAGTCTGTTACATCTTTTTCTCTAGGTCTGTGATTTATGTGAAAAAATTACAAAAAAAACCCACCACTGGTAGATTTTTGAACATAAATCAAATGTGCACTAAGAAGACCTCTCAACAACAACAAACATGTTTTTAATGTTGCATCCATCTAGGCCTCCTGTCTTCAGGATATTGAAAATCCAAAACTATAACCTGAAGCTATAAAAGTTAAAAGGAACAGATAATGACATAAAAAATGTGATCAGTAACAAATTTAATAAGTGTGTCCTCTGTAGCAATAGCAAACAACCCAAAACCTCCAAACAAGCTAAATCCCATTTAAATATTTTAAAAGGTTAACATTCTTTTGGATTATATTCTCTTTTATAAAAATTAGTTCATTCGCACAGAAATTAGAGATCACATAAAGATGAAAACATTGCCAAAGAGTGTATATAAATATAAAACAAGTGTCTGAAGAAAAATTGTTGTTACAAGGGTTTTACGAAAATGTGTGATTTGATTGTCCTTAGGAAATTTTCTCTGGGGCCTCCAATATTTTGTTTGTATATGTATATAATGTGTGTGTGTGTGTGTGTGTGTGTGTAATTTTCTTCACTTTTCAAGCACATATGAAGTTTTATCTTATTGTTAAACTATATGAATAAAAGTATTTATCACATCAAAAATTGGCTCATTTAGATTGAGATGCATTACTATATGAAAACAGGAAAAATGGTTATATCAAAATCATAAAAACACTTTAAGAGTTTTATGATTGGCAATTTTAACAAGAAATAAGCTGAGTAGCCAAGTTCAGATCTAAGTGGGCACTAACACCTCCTTCTTTCACCAGATTTGTTTTAAACTGTTTCCGGTTCATTGTTCATAGTAAAAGTGTATCATTCGGAGAGATAAAGTAATTCAATTAATTATGCTCATCATATTATTTTTATATATTGTAGCATAGGGGATAGACAGAGCTCAGCAATTAAGAACAGTCACTGCTTTTTGCAGAGGATATGAGTTTGGTTCACATTATCCAATCAGGGAGTACATAACTAACTGTAACCACAGCTCAAGGGAACCCAATGCAGCTGGCCTCCCAGGGAACTTTTCACTCAGGAGCACATATGTACACATAATTAACAAAATAAATCTTAATAGAATGAGATAAATGAATTCTCAGATTCCCAGTTCGTGCAGAATTCAAAGGCACCATTTTTAGGCTATTTGTATTGGGAATGTTGGAACTTTAAAGAAATGAGTGTTGTTGTGTAGTTTTTCCTGTGCCAATTCTTCTCTGAAATCTGACCTTTTAAGCTTGCTGGCAAGAGCTGATGATCGTCAGTATGCAGAGAATCTCAGCGACGTGGTCTCACCCCGGATCTTTTCTCTTCTTGAGTTCTTTTCTCTGGAGATCACCATGTCACTTATTCTTTAGTCACTGAAATAATTTTTAAATATTGCCCCAGGGAAGTTCTCGAGGGGACTGCCTTGTCACTCCATGATTTGTGGGCCATGGATGATGCTTCTTCTTGATCACCATGTCCCACAGAGTTGGTCACATACAGAGTTTCCAGCTGGCTTGAGATATAGAAGATCTTGTCTTAAAGGAAAACAATGAGACAACATTTTCTATTGATTTTATGGCAAACATATAATAAATAAACACTGAGATTCTTGCCTATGTTTTCTTCATCAGCAATATCCTACCTAAGACTAGGTTGCTGTAAATTTTTTCATATTATAGAAACTCCATGTTCTCAGCAACTTTTTTTTTTTTACTTTTTTCTGTCTATAATCCATTTTTGTTGATTTTTATTTATGGTGTGCATGAAGCACTCAACTTCACCCTTTGTGCATAGACATTCATCTAATTCTCCCCAAACTGTTGGAAACAATTCATCTTTCCCATCAGTTCAATTGTCTCATTATGACAAATAAGGTAACTTTCAATTCTATAAATCTGTCAGTTATTTTTTTGGATATGTGTTCCAATCCTTTTTTCGGTGTGTTTTTTGATGCTGTAAGAAGCTTTTCTGAATCATCATCTTTTTTAAAGTAAACATTATAGTATTATTGCAATGGTTTCTTAAAGATTCCTGTTTTGAAGAATAACAAGTAAATTTTGGCTTTTAATAGAAGTAAATATCACTCAAGAATATAATTCAAGCAATGACTATTTCTCTTTGCTAAAATGACACATTTAAAGTTGCCAGGAATGAACTCAGAAAAATAATTCAAAATTTTCATAGGCTATAATTATAGTAAAAGTGGATTCATTGCTTGTTTGAATTCAAATTAAACTAGTGTATCTATTTTTTGATAAGATTAATTTGCCAAACCAATAAAAACAGAGTGATTGTAACCTCAGAAAAATCTAGAGAACTGTTGTCCAGACTTTCCCTTGAATTTTCTAGACTACTGTAGCAGAATGTTCTTGTTTGTTTTTGTTTTCTGTTTTTCATCATTACATGTTCAATTGGATTCTAAAATCTCACTGAAATACTGTAAATATGACTTTAAAGATTACTATTTGAGCTTATAATATAATCAAATCATTTCCTCCTTCTCTTTACTCCCTTCAAATCCTCACATATACTTCTTATTCTTTTCAAATCCATGCCTTCTTTCTTCATTAGCTGTCACATACATACAAAACTACCTGGAATATCCCTATTAGCGAAAGGTTTCAGAGTGATATTGCATAGACCAGTTGAAGGTGGACTTAAACTGGTAAATTCATCCAACTTGACAGACACATAGACACATTGGATTATGGGAGAATTAATGCAATCATTTCTTTATTGCTAAAAAAATTCCAGTAAGAGGGGGGTTTCTTTATAGACAGCAGAAGTTGAAAGGGAGGTTTGGAATGCAAAACATAATATTATAAAAGGAGTAGGGTTTTCAGTGAAAATCTGCTGATTCAGAATTTGAATATCAAACTCATGTTAGGAAAGAAGCATGTGACTTCAGGCTTTATGCCTTGCCTCATAAGGTATACATATAGCCTGAGTGCTCATCTTGTAATCTGCCATTTTTGGTTCTCAAAACATAGATTTGAAAATGCATCAATATAGCTCTGTAATTATTGGGTTACCATAGTAAGGTAAATGAAAATTTATTGTTAAATTCTTTAATTCGTAACAAATTTTTCACTAACAAATGATGTCTCTTTTTACTTTTGCTGGAATATTTTATAATTATCACACAGAATAGTGCTTAAGTTATAATAGATAGTTGTGAAATATTTTATTATATAAATATAAAACTGATTTTGTTTTTAATGTAATAAAAGGTAACTTACATTTTGATTATACTTTTTAAGTGTTATTTGATAATTCTTATATTAATATATAAAACTTACATGGAACAAATAATATGATTTTTATATGTGATAAACAGCCCAGCTTAGTTTATAGCCTTCTTCTTTACTACTGCTTAAGATTCAAAAGTATAAAACGATAAAACTAGGACTCTTTCTCTCTCTCCCTTCCGCTTTTCCTGGTTCCTTCTTTCCTGTCTTCAGTTTCCCTTATAGAATTAGAAAGCTACTTACAAGTTTATTTTTTTTTCCCTTAAAGACATGTATTCCCACTGAGCTAGAAGGGAGCTTCATGGAGAAGCTCATGGGATAATGTGGGCAGCTTTCACCCTTATGCATCCCCTAAACAGCTATTTAGCATACAAGGTTGAGAATGCCAACCCAAGTCAACAGTCCCTCTTCAGGTGGTGGGTCCATTTGCTTCGTAGTTTCTTAATGGCCTTCAGTTGCTTTGTCAGCTCAAAGTCAGCTCCATAAACAACTTGATATGCTTTCATTATTTTCCAAGGTCCTCCTGGTACTTTCGTACATCAGTTACTAATTCTGTATGGGCCATTATGTTGTTAGCATACAGGATCTGTTCTGTTTTTAAGCAATCATGAGTACCTTGCAACAGGCTAGGCATCACTACTAATGGATAATTATGTACTTAACATTAGAATTCTCATGGTCCACATCAGGAAAGATTTTCAAGTGATAGTTCAATCCACAGGGAAGTTAGCAGGCATCCTAACCCCGAGACCTGTTTATCCAAACTGCGGAACAAGATTATATTAGAGTAGTTGCACTGTTTTCAAGATTTAGTAGCCGGGCGATGGTGGCGCACGCCTTAAATCCCAGCACTTAGGAGGCAGAGGCAGCCGGATCTTTGTGAGTTCGAGACCAGCCTGGTCTACAGAGCTAGTTCCAGGACAGGCTCCAAAGCCACAGAGAAACCCTGTCTCGAAAAACCAAAAAAAAAAAAAAAAAAAAAAAAAAAAAAAAAAGATTTAGTTATGCATAAAATATGTAGTTTGGTGACTTAGGAACATTTCTCTAATTTAACAATCAGTAGTTTTCATAATAATTGGTTGCAAATTGTTTATTCTTTTTTACTCAATTTAACATAACAATGAAGTAATTGATGGTTGTTCCTGAATAGCTTCAGAAAATTTTGACCTGCACTGCTATAAAGTACAAAACCAAATTTCCCAACATGATAATTGTAAATGATATTTCATTTTTGAATGCAAATTATTTATGTACTAGAAGTGATACTGCAGCGCTTTCTGGGTTGTTCACTCTTGCAGACACTGAATGCTATGAAAAGTGCTCCAAATATGCTTTCAGCTTTTGCATTTTCTTATCAATTATAAGAAAACATTTCTCCAAGCTACAGTGGCTGAGACTTTGTAGAAAACAAGATGACAGTCATATAATCCTCAAAGTACTTGACTTTTTTTTTTGCCTAACTGCTAGCATTTCATATTCCTTATCATAAATTCCTTGATGTAGAAGCAAATCATCTTTATTATAAAAAGGATAAATTCTAGACAAGTTAAGTGAGTCCCATGATATTCTTACAGAGTCTGGATTACACCAGTTTTTCCTTTAGAACATTTGCACTTGTGTTTGTTTCTCATTTGTTTGAACAATCTTCTGATCCACCTTAAAATTTTGCGTAGGTGATGTTTTCAGTCATGACAAAGACCCTAAGCTCTACATCCTGAGATGATTGGCAAAGTAAGAAATCCCAAGGGAAAGGTGACTGCCGAGAGATAGGCTGGGCATTTTCTTTCTCTTAACCTCAAATTTTCCAGGAGGAGCGTCAGAGCACTGATCATCAGCACAGTTCATGGATCCGTACCTTATTTTTACATGCAATTCCATTGGGCTTTTAAATCAGGAAACAGTAAAAGACAAGTACTGTCTAGATGGATTTAATTAATTTATTTGGTGTCTAGAGCATGTAAATTCACAACCATGTTGTTTCTGCCAACTACAGAATCACAAATTAATGGCAATATTCTGAGCTAAAATAATGGTGGCCATTTTAGTTAGCATGTTAGAATCATTCGAATGGACTAGAAAGAAGTTTGGGGTCCACAGAGAGTTTCTTAACAGACACTCACCTCCCATTCTGACGTCTTTTGTGCACCAGTCACTCGGATTTAGTTTTTTGTCATAACTTACTTCCACGTTTCTAGTTTTTCACTAAAAATTTAAGAGAGAACATGGAAACTAAAATGCACAGACCTCACATGTTGAACACAGATGTGCTTATTGTATATGCCATATCAATCACCCACACACCAGTCTGTATCAGATTGTATATGTATGTGTGTAAACCATATATACATATACATTTCTCTAGACTTGAGCACCATGCATTGCAAAAGATCTTTCCATAGATTGAAATAGATGCATTTAGTGGTCTTAAATTATGTTTTCAAATTGGTGAAGCAATGGAACGCCTTATGTTTTTAGCCACTGCAATATTTTTTTTTTTTTTTGCTTGCTCTCCCAATCATGAAGCAAAGAAAACTCACATATTCTCCTTCAGGAAATTCTATTTCATGAATGCAAATTAGTTTGAGATAAAACAAACAAAAAAGAAACAGAAGGGAACAAAGACAGAATCTGTAAAGCCTTTGCCCCGTTGCTAGCATTGTTCAAAGAGTAGACATCAACACGATTCCCACCATGATTTTTAGAAAATGTGACAAGAGCCATCCACATCCTTTTGTGCATGACCAGTGGCACATTTGTGAGGTGACCAGCGGGGGTGAGCGCCTGCGTCTAGGAGCAATTTTCTTTTTTCTTTCTTTTCTTTTCTTTTCTTTTCTTCTCTCTCTCTCTCTCTTTCTTTCGTTCTTGTTGAACTAATGTTTTGAAGTTAATGGGCACACATAAGGACTGAACAATCTTTACTATTCTTAGGGGCAAATCCCGATCATGGATTTGAAAATTTGCCACTGAGATTAGAACTTGAATTCTTCTTATCTTCCAATTCTTATACAATCTATTGTAATTACTAGGATGCACTTGCTGTGTTGTGATGGCATGGACAATCAGGCCCTTGCTGCTATTCTTAATTTTATCCTTTACACACTTACCGTCTCCAATTTTTTTTTATAGTTATGAGAACTTTCTGACCTGGTTGATGTTGGCTGAGATGGAAACACCTTGTGTGAGAGCATATTTTGTTTGCAATAGAAAATAAAATCAATACCTCAGTTTTATTGCTTCTGGGGTTGAAATAATAAAGCATTAGAGAGAGGCTGAATTCTGGATATGCCATGGTAAGCGCATCTGCATCTTCTAGATGAGGCTCCATTCTGTTTTCACTTCACACCCTAGTCTTGAAAATATAGAACAATAAATAATAATGTAGAAGCTACAGGGAACATTTTCTAACAGTGCTAACTAGGATCCCTACATTGAATTTTGGACAAATTTTAGCATAGCAGATTGTTTAATCGTACCTGTGTTTAATGTTGTATCTGCCCTGTTTATTTCTCATTCCATTGTTCCCAGATTGACAGAAATGGTATTTTGACTTCATTCAAAATTGAGAATCAAATTAAAGATGATTTGTGTTAATATTCAAGGTGACCGAGTCTAGATGACATTGCTTTATACTGAGAGCAAACTCTTTCCCACATTCATTTTAAAACAGAACAGACCAACCTGCTGATGACCCTGTTGCTAGTGCCATGGCATTTGCTCACCTTAATACTTGTTTAAATGTTGAATGGTTTACTTTGAGTCTTTGAAGGAATGGACATTTATGAGATGCTTGTTACAAGTCACACAAACAATGTCCCTAAAATTTTATATGCACTATTTAATTGTTATTGTAAGAACACTATGGTGTACTTCTCCCTCTCTCAAGTTACAGATTAAAGAGGTGTCTTTGGAATAAGTAATTCAAGGTGAAATTATGTAAGATTCTGCAGTTATTAAGTAGAAGACCCGGGGTCTTTGAACCTAAACACCATCTGTTGTATGATGGTTTAATTCTTTGTTCATTAGAGTTTTCAAATGTTACTCTAGCTATTTTGTCATAATATGAATTTCTCAGGATTATAATAGAACATTACACAGGTGGGACATATTGTTTATATTTGTTTAAAGTGAAAGGGCAGAATTTCATTATTCGCCTAATCTATTTTATAAATAGATAACTTTCAAGAAATAGATAATCTCAGTCAAGTAAAGTAAGGTTTTCTCTGAGAAAAACTTGTGCAGCCTAAAAGGAACTCAGAAAACAGGGAAGGACACCAGGTGATAAACGGAGCAGAGCAGTGCCTTAAAGTGGGTAGTTCTATGCAAAAAGCAAGGCATTTCAAACTTTGGATAGAACATATCAGCAAAAATTTGATGGAGAATACCTCCCATCTCATTATTTGTATTAAAACAAAAAAGAGATGCAGAGATCTTTGAACAGCCCCACAGGACTGCACAGATTGCGCTAAGATTGCCACCATGGGCATGAGTAGTGTGTGGAATCAAAGTAGGTTTGGTTTAATCACTCTCTAAATTTAATCTTCCTGTCCTGAGTGCCAAGAATCTGGCTAGCATTGATAATTCATTGGTAGCATTCAAATGATACTCCATGATTACCCTGACCTTTTAACCTAAATAATAAAATAGTAGGGACTACCATCATCAGGTGACAAATGGGATGGCCCCCTCTGTGTCTGAAGTAGGTCTATTATCATTGCAGGAATGTGGTGAGAGACCCCTTTGGCATGGTAACAGAACACTACTTTAGTATTAATCCATGCATAAAGGACCAAGAGAGGTGATATGGCTGAGAATGACTGAATTTTGGATTGCCTCCATCTTGCCATTTATGTGGGAGAAAAATATAAATGCCAAATATTAAATTATAATGTTTAAAGACGAGAAAGAAATTTGTAATGTTAAAAGGCACTTGAATCATGCAAGTGTTAATTTTTTCTTTAAGTGTACAATTTTATTTATATTCAAAATAGATGCAGGATTGTAAATACAGGGCAGTTGTAATATTCTAAGCACATATTTTAGGGACTTCCTCCTTTTCCAAATCTCACTCAAGTGGAACATACACTCATTTCTGTAACAAAAATTCTTTCTACTCTATTGGCAAAATGAATAGCATCAACTCAAAATATTTAAAAATTTAGTCACATCCACATCCTGCAGCCTATAAGGAGCTTTCACGCTTTTGGGCTCGCTTTAGATCTTTAATACCCTTTCCTTTTGTGTCAAGGAGCTCACGAGGCGTAAAGAAGCACAGATAAACCCACTTAGATCCCTTCCTGGGCCGTCACCTCTCTCTGCCAAGCGGCTTTAGGTGGTAACTGATCTGTGACAGGCTGCCAGTCAAACACAGCATTTCTGAAAGCTGACACAAAAGACTGAACGCTGGAGAATGGACAGGAAAAAATAAGAAAAGGGTCCAAACTGTATCAGCGCCCCCCACTCCACCTCGGTCTGTTCCATTTCACTACAGCCCCCGCCCTCTGGCCCACCCTGTTCCTCCCTAACCTTTTGGGGTCCATTTCGGGAGCTTTTCTTCTGGTTTCCTCCCCTCCCAGCTGTCCGCCTCCCTCCCTCCCCCTGTTCTGGGGCTTGCCCGGGCCTGCTGCTGATGCTTTGGCGCGGTCAGGTTCATGGCAAGGCCAGAGCAGTGCAGATAAGAGATCAGCAGCCTTTAGCAGTGGCTGTCCCAGTGCACCGCTGATAATAGAGGCAGAAGCCAGAGTGACAGTCAGATGGAAACTGACACAGGCCTTCTGTCAATGCCACTCCTGCCCCTGGGACTGAGCAGGGAAGAGAGTGGGGGAGCAGAGCCGAAATGTCAGCCTCAGAAACTGCGGCAGCCCTCTGTTTTTCTCTAGGTCTTGAGCTGTTCCATGCAGGAGAGAAGGGATTTTACCACTTCTCTTTAGCTGCTATGAGTGAGGGGGCAGAGCTGCTTTTTGGTGACTCCCCCACTTCATTTCTTCCCTCGTGCTGTAACTGTGTCTGACAGTTTTTGTTCTCACAACCTTTTGAGCACGTTAAGGATTGATAAACCTTGTCATGTGAGAACCCAAGTGATGCCTGGACCTCTTACATTCTTATGGCTGGGATCATTCTTGTGGTTTTTATTTTTAATTTTTGTTGTTCTTTTTGTTTGTTTGCATTAAAGTAAAGCTAAAAAAATACGAACCAAACAATAGAGGCAGTGACTCATCTTTCTGCCCAGGAGTCGGATTACTGCAGAGGACCCTAAGAAGTGACTTTTGATGTGACTTTGGCAGTTCTCAGGAGGTGAATTCAAGGAAGCTTTTTCTGTGTAGCTGCTATCTTGATTTCCAGAAGTCACGGTCATAACCACTGTTCATCAGTAGAGCCCACATTTTGGAAAGTGAACTGCTATTGTATAAATTGACCACAGTTCCCCCCCCCCCCACTTCCTTATCACCCTCAGAGGGATGCACAATAGGCAATGAGATAACTATTGTCTTACAGACAATACCTGGTGGATCACAGCACAGACACTGCCATCCAGCAGAAACTCTTCCTAACATCCCCCAAAGCTCGGACTCTCTCAAAGGCAGAGCAGCTGGGGTTTGGAAGCTCCCGCTGTAAGCAGCAATTCCACCCCAGCTCCATCCAGTATAAACTGCTTTTCCATTTCCTTCAGAACAAGTCACTGACCGAGTTTCCATTCCATGCTAAATGGGGGTAGGCTCTGAAAAAGGCTTGTCTCACCTTATTATTTAAATGAAGGCAAGTGATAATATGATGGTTGAAAAAAAAATTGCTACCTTGGTGATGACATCTTTCTGGGATGTTGTATTACAGGGACGTTATCACCAACTCACCCACATCATTAAGCCCTCTCCCACACACATAGACATCTGCCACACACACACACACACACACACACACACAACCCTATACATATACTACATAACATACATGCACAATCCTTTACACACACCCTATATGCATACTACACACATACATACACACACCCTATACACATACCACACACACAAACACACACTGCACATGCACCCTATACACGTACTACACACACATACCCTATACATATACACATATACCCTATACCCTATACCCTATACAGGCATTTCATACACACATGCACAATCTTATAGGCATAATACACACACACTAACATACATACATACACACACCCTATACACACACTACTCACATACACACATACTACACACACATATACCTTATATACGTACCACACACAATGCATCCCATACACACAACACACACCTTATGTGTGTGTATTCGCATACACACAGAGTGGGAGGAAGTACAAGAGCGTGAAATATCTTATGGGAGAATATTGATTATTTTTAATGGCCCGATTTAGCTTCTCACTTTGAATTTTGTATTTTCCCTCCTAAGTATTTTAGGTATATGTTTTATTCACATTGCAAAGCACCAAAAAGTGTAGCTTGAGAAAGTAAAATTTTGTGAATATAGAAATAAATAGAATATATTATATAATAGATATAATATAATATATAATATAATATAATATAGAAATAATATATAAATAAATACTATGGTTAGAACTAAATCATCTTATAATTTGCTTAGTGGAAATTTATTGGATGCCATCTATTAGATGTTGGAAAATCACTGTATTTTCATGGTTCCCTTCAACCATTATGCAAATGAAGAAGTAAGAAAAACAGTTTTCTTGTTGCTAAAGACTCTTTCCCAAGACCTTAGACACATAGATGAGGTACAATGATGAAGAACAGGAAATGGCCATGTGTGTAATTGAATAAACGAATGCATGACCATAAATGAATTTCATGCCAGTGAATCAGTGAGAACAGAGGGCAGAACCATTGTGAAAGTGTCAAGGCATCTTATTAGAGACCAGAGAAAGAGGTGGGGGAAGAGGATATGAATATTTGAAAACAAATAAGATGCCATTATGGACAAAAAAAAAATTCAGGGGTTTCTAAGGAATGGCAAGAGAAGAATTATGAACCATTTTTTTTTTGTTTCCAACTTCTATGGATATTTCTCAGAATTTTATTTTCCAATACTTAGCCACTAACTTTTATATTCAATAAACATGTAGAGCTAGCACCTTTGTTTCAGAACAGAGTGAAATACTCTGAAGACATTGGAATATTGCCATTCACTGATGTACATTGTGTCCATATACTGCTGTAGATGTGAATTTGGGAACGTCTCCACTTTCTCCAACAACTATGATGATTGTCTTCATGTTGTAGAAGAAGGTCAGCTCAGAA
This sequence comes from Microtus oregoni, assembly GCF_018167655.1. Lineage (NCBI taxonomy): Eukaryota > Metazoa > Chordata > Mammalia > Rodentia > Cricetidae > Microtus > Microtus oregoni. The sequence continues at coordinate 21,076,099 of NW_024543076.1, forward strand.
ATGAGAACTACTTTGCTCAAGAATATGTAGGTAATAAGATAGAAGTCACTCTTTTTTCAATAATTTACTTCAATTTTCTTATTTAAAACAATTTTATATATGATATATTTTGATCTTTTTCTTTTTCTTATCCCAACTTCTATGAGATTTTTCTTGCCTTTCTACTCACACAATCTTATGTTCTTTCTGCCTTCGCTGCAAAATCAGAAAAACAAAAGGCAAACGTCAAAATGAAAAGCTAACAAACAAACGAAAATCCCAGTAAGACAAAAAAATAATACCCATGCAAAACAAAAAGCATATGTGTGCGCGCGCGCGCACACACACACACACACACACACACACACACACACACACACACACACACAGAGAGAGAGAGACAGAGAGAGAGAGAGAAAGAGAGAGAGAGAACATAGTAACTACTTCTGGGCATGGGGCTGATAAGTTGATAAGCCCAATTAAACAAAACAGATTTGCCCTTTCCAAACAAATATCAATTGCAAGTAGTTTCTTAGTTAAAGGACGGGACTTTGTGTCCACTTCTTCTCAATGCCTGGATTTTGTCTCGTTTAAACTTGTGCAGGTCTTGTGCATATAGTCAGAGTCTCTATAAATTCATATGTCTGTCAACACTTATCAGTGGCACACATGCTCTTCTACTCTGCAGGGAACTCCTGTGAGGATGAGCATTATTAGCTACCACCATCTCAATCAACTACAAAGAATGTAGACTTCAAATTGAAAATCAGTCTTTGCTACAAGATTCATTGTTTTTGCATCAAAAAGACTGCATTCTTTTGAACAGGATCGTTAGTGGAGCAAGCATTTAGAATCAGTTGAAAAACATACTGAACTGAGATTTCTTGTTTTTTTTCCAAAGTTCCTATTGTGAAATGTCTGGGTGATTAGAAGTCTGATGTGGGCACATGCTTGTGTGTGTGTGTGTGTGTGCTCGCGCGTGCACGTGCGAGTGTGTGTGTGTGTGTGTGTTTGTGTGTGTGCGCGCGTGCACGTGCGAGTGTGTGTGTGTGTGCTCGCGCGTGCACGTGCGAGTGCGTGCGTGCCCTCAAACTATCAGATGGTATTGATGCTTCTATTTTAGGAATTTGAAAACTTGAGAAAGGAGAGAGTATAAATGTGTAAGTTACTGGCATGAGCATTTAGGATGATGGAGGTGCTATTGGGCATGTTTAGCTTCAGAGACAGTGACTTTGTTAGATTTACTTAATATTTTATTGGAAGAACAAGACAGGATGTATTTGTCATGCTAGAAATACATAGTTAAGAGTAGTTAGAATATGAAAAATTCATTCCATCTACATTAAAAGAGATTACTAAATAAGGGAGTGCAAGGAGACCAGACAAAAGATAACACTCTAAACTATTCCAACACTGAGATTGGAAGACAGAAAGAGAGAAAGAGAGAGAGAGACTTTTAAAAGAAAAGTCATTGGAGTAGAAGAAAGCAATTATCCTTAGTCCCTATTTGTCCTGATTTGATTTTGGAGGTTGTTTTGACAATTACGCTGAGAGTATATGTTACTGGGCTGTGGTGGAAAGAGAGAGACTATCAACTTCGCAGATCTTGTCTGCTGGACCAGGCATCTGAAGACCTGAAAGAATGGGGTGGATTATAGTCTAATTCTGTAGTTTCAGTGCTTTACTTTAGTTTCAGGGTTTACTTTTATACATGGATGTGGTAACAAAGAAAGCATTGACCTAAGGAAAGTTGTTTGAGTTTAGAGAAACATGATCAGAAAATCATGTAAATAAATGTCAACAAGCACATACCAAATATTAATAGGACAACCCTTCCCAAGAGCTGTCTTAGGATAGAGCAATTGAAAAACAATTGCCTGCCATATACTATAGACTATCAGGGAAATCTTGAAAGCAGGGCAGAAGGCCATATTCAGGTTCAGGGTACTCTGACCAGATTGGGTTCTATAATTATGTTCTGACATCCAACAAAAATAAACTTTTTAAAATAGATTAAAAATGATTAACACAGGAGGTGTGAAATCATGTGCAGAAACAATACAGGAAATGTAATGCACCTGAGGTAAAAGGCCCTCTCCTTTTCCCCTAGAGCCTCTCTCACTGATCTCCAGGGCACTGTTAACCATACATCATTTCTTGGGCCATGTTCCCACAGGAGACCAGTTAAGTGAGTACTTCAGTAACCTAGATAGTATCAGTTGGTGGTTAGGGAAGCAACAGCACATTTCTGCAATGGTGGCTATTGAGAAAAAGAATAAATTCTGATAGTACAGGCAAAGGAGAAGTGAGGTTGGAATAATGCTATTGAGAATGTGAGAGTGCACTCCCACCAGAAAAGGAGGAGTGTTCCCCTTACTCCACTTCCTCTCCAGTGTAAGTTATCAATGGTGTTCTTGATCTTAGCCATTCTGACTGATGGTATCTCAGAGTTGCTTTAATTTGCATTTCCCTGATGGCTAAGGATGTTGAACAATTCTTGAAGTGTCTTTTGGTCACTGCATTCCATTTTTGATTGGATTATTTGGTAATTTGATGTCTAGTTTTTTTGAATTCTTTATATATTATGGAGATCAGTTCTCTGTCCAATGTGAGGTTAGTGAATATCTTTTCCCATTTTGTAGGCTGCCACATTATCTTATTGACTGTATCCTTTGTCTTATAGAAGCTTCTCAATTTCAAGAGGTCCCATTTATTAATTGCTGCTCTCAGTGTCTGTGCTACTGGTGTTATATTTTGGAAGTGCTATCCTGTGTCCATGTGGTCAAGGCTACTTCCCACTTTCTCTTCAATGAGATTCAGTGTGGCTGGATTTGTGTTGATGTCTTTTATCCATTTGGATTTAAGTTTTGTGCATGGGAATAAATAATGGCTCTAGCTGCATTCTTTTGCAGGTTGACATCCAGTTATGTCAGCATCATTTATTGAAGATGCTTTCTTTATTCCATTGTATAATTTTAGCTTCTTTGTCAAAAATTAGGTGTTCATAAGTGTATGGATTAATATCATGGTCTTAGATTTATTCCATTGGTCCACCTTTCTATTTTTATGCCAATACCAACCTGTTTTCATTACTGTTGCTCTATAATAGAGATTGACATCTGAGATGGTGATGCTTATGGAAGGCCATTTATTGTAGAGGATTGTTTTGGCCATTTTGAGATTTTTGTTTTTCCATGTGAAATTGAGTATTGTTCTTTCAAAGTCTGTGAAGAATTGTGCTGGGATTTTAATAGGGATTGCATTGAATCTGTAGATTGCTTTTGTTAGGATTGCCATTTTTACTTTATTGATCCTACCTATCCAAGAGCACTAGGGATCTTTCCATTTTCTGGTAGCTTCTGCAATTTCTTTCTTCAAAGACTTACAGTTTTTGTCATACAGATCTTTCACATCTTTACTTAGCGTTACCCTCAAGATAATGTATGCTGTTTGCAGCTATTGTTAATGGTGTTGTTTCTCTGATTTATTTCTCAGCACCTTTATCATTTGTATATGGGAGGGTTACTGATTTTTTGAGTTGATCTTTTATCCTGTCACATTACTGAAACTGTTTGCCAACTGTAGGAGTTCCCTTGTCAAATTTTTGGTCTCACTTATGTATACTATCATATCATCTGAAAATATTGAAAATTTGACTTCTTCTTTTCCAATTTATATCTTTTGATCACCCTTTGTTGTCTTATTGCTGATGGTAGGATGACTATTTTTTTCTGTGTTAATATTAATGAACAATGAATATAGGAGATCTTTTCATCTTATATCCTTTTCAATTTCAATCTTCAGTGAGTTGATGATTTTATCATGAAGTTCTTTTTCTTGCTTGATTACCTCAAGATATTTTATACCGTTTAAGGGTATTGTGAAAAGTGCTGACTCCATGATTTCTTTCTCAGTCCATTTGTCATTTGTATATAGGAAGGCAACTGATTTTTTGGGGTTTAGTTTTGTATTCACTATTTTACTTAAAGAGTTTATTACCTATAGAAATTTCCTTGTAGAGCTGTTAAGGTCACTTGTATATGCAACCATATCTTCTGATGACTTATTTCATTCCAATTTGTATCTCCTTCATCTAGATTGGTTTCCTTATTGCCCTACTATGACTTCAAATATGGTTTTGAGCAGGTGTGGAGAGACTGAACAACCTTGTCTTGTGCCTGGTTCTAGTAGAATTGCTTTGAGCTTTTCTTTTTTTTTTTCAATTAAAGTAGATTCTGGCTATGGACTTACTGTAAACTATGTTTATTATATTGAGATATGTCATTTGTATTCCTAATCTCTCTAGGACATTTATGATAAAGGGTAGTTAGATTTTGTTCAAGGATTTATTTTTTTGCAGTAATGAGATGATTATGTGGTTTTTGTTTTTCAGTTAATTTTTTTGGTGGATTACAATGAAAGATTTATGAATGTTGAACCAGCCCTGTATCTCTGGGATGAAGCTTACTTGAACATTTTGGATGGTATTTTGATGGTGTTCGTGAATTCAGTGAGTAAGTATTCTATTGAAAAATTTGCATCTATGTTCATAAGGGAAACTGTCCTGTAACTCTTTGTTGAGTCTTCCTGTGGTTTAAGTGGCAAGGTAACTGCGGTTTCTTAAACTGAATTTGACAAAGTACCTCACATTTTTATTTTGTGGAATAATTTGAGGAGTATTGGTGTTAACTCTCCTTTAAGAGGCAGGTAAAAATCTGTGCTTTAACCATCTTGGTCTGGGATTTTTTGGGGGAGGGGGACTTTTAAGGATTGCTGCTAGCTGGGTGGTGGTGGCACATACCTTGAATCCCAGTGCTCAGGTGGCAGAGGCAGGCAGATTTTTGTGAGTTTGAATCCAGTCTGGTCTACAGAGGAAGTTGCAGGACAGATTTCAAAACTATGAGAAACTCTGTCATGAGCCCCCCTCCCGCTTCAAAGACCTCTGCTATTTCAGTAAGAGTTATAGGTCTATTGATAGTGTACAGGTTTTTAAAATATGTCCTTATGATTTCCTTAGTCTATGTTGTTATATCCCCTTTCCATTTCAAATTTTTAGAATAGGATATTTTCTATCTTTTAGGTAATTTGGGTAGGGGTTTGTTAATCTTAATTATTTTATGAAAGAACCAACTCTTTGTTTCATTGATTCTTTGTGTGGTTTGTTGGAGTTTTTATTTTATTGCTAGCATCTTTGAGTCTGATTATTTCATTCTATCTACTCCTTTTGGTTGTGATGTCTTCTTTTATTTTGGGACTTTAAGTGTGCTGTTAAGGTGCTACCATGAGATGTCTCTATTTGTTTAATTTAGGTACTTGGTGCTATTAATGTATTTTTTTATATAAAACCTTTCACTGTGTGTCATAAGTTTGGGTTCTGTGTATTCATTTTTATTCACTGTATTCTTTGAACTCATTTTCATTCAGTTCTAGAAAGTATCTTATTTCTTTCTTTATTTGTGTTTTGATCTATTTATAATTCAGTAGAGAACAGTTCAGTTTCCAGGCTTTCTATTCTTCATGTTTTGCTTTTTTTTTTTAAATCCAGCCTTAACCTGCAGTGGTCTGGTAGAATACAGAGTGTTATTTAAATTTTCTTCTGTCTGTTTAAACTGCTTTGTGTCTAAGTATATGGTCAATTTTGCAGATGGTTCCGTTAGGTGCTGAGAAGGTTTATTACTCTGTGTTTGGGTGAAGTTTCCTGTAATATCTCTAGGTACATTTGGTTTATAAGTCTGTTAGCTCCGGCATTTCTCTGTTTAATTTTTATCTGTCTATTGGTGAGTGTGGGGTATTCAAGTCTCCCAGTATTCATATGTGAGGGTCAATATGTGATTTACTGTGACAAACTTGGTTGCCCTTATGTTTGGGATATAATTGTTAAGGATTTAAATAATGGATTTTTCCTTTGATGATTCTGTATGTAGTATCCTTCCATATATCATTTGATTAATTTTGATTTAAAGTAAACATTGTTAGCTATGAAAACAGCTGCACTAACTTGATTCCTAGGTCTGTTTGCTTTGAGTGTTTTTCCAGTGCTTTATACTGCACTAATGCTTCTACTTGATGTTGAGGTGGGGATCCTGTTTTTGTATCCATTCTGTTAGCCAGTATCTTTTTATTGGGGAATTAAGAACACTGATGTTAAGAGATATCAATGACAAGAAACTTTTGAATCCTGTTATTATTATTATTTGTTGTTGTTGTTGTTGTTGTGTATTGTGTGTCTGTCTGTCTGTCTGTGTGTATATCTGTGTGTATGAAGGTTGTTGGATTTTCTTGTTCTTCTTTCTTTGGACTGCCAGTCTCCAGATGGAGACTTATTTGTTATGAAAGCTTTGCCTTTGGCTCAGGCTTATTCCCAACTAGCTCTTATAACTTAACTTAACCTGTTTTAATCAACATTCTACCATTTTTTCACCTCTCCTCCATTCTATATGTCCTGCTTTCTCAGTGTCTTGCTTACATTTCTCTGGGACCTAAACTCATCCTGTGAGTCTTGCTAGGAAGTCCTGCCTCACCTCTCCTGACTAGGAATTTATTGGTCATTCAACTTTTTATTAAACCAATCACAACAATACACCTTCACACAGTGTAAACACATATCCCACAACATCTGTGTGTTTTCCTTCTTTTGATTTTAATGGTCTGAGAGTTATTCCCTTTGTTTCTGAGGTTATATTTAACTTCCATACATTGGAATTTTCTTTATAGAACCTTCTGTAGGGCTGAATTTGTAGATACATATTGCTAAAGTTTTTTTTTTTTTTTAATCGTGGAATTTCTTATTTTCTTCATTTTGGTGATTGAGAATTGTACTGGGTAGAGTCTGCAGCTCTGAACTCTTAGAGTCTGCAGCACATTTATTCAGGCCCTCATCCATAGCTTTTAGAGTCTCTATGAGAAGTCAGATGTAGTTCTATGTAAGTCTGTTTTTATATATTACTTGTTAATTTTCCTGTACATCTTTTAATATTTTTTCTTTGTTCTATTTATTAGTGTTTTAATTATCATATACCAAATATTGTAGTAATAAGGGCGGTGGGGCTGCGTTCCCAGCACCCCAGCTGCCTGGCTAGCTTATGCCCGAAATAACAACACACTAACTGTATTCATTTAATCACTGCTTAGGCCATTTCTATCTAGCCTCTTCTAGGCTAATTCTCACATATTAATTTAGCCCATTTTTAATCATCTGTGTAGCGCCCCTAAGTGCGCTTACCGGGAAGATTCTAGCCTATGTCCATTCTGGGTCGGAGCTTCATCGCATGCATCTGCCTGGGAGCTGGGAGCATGGCGTCTCTCTGAGGTGTCTGCTCCCGAGAGGAGAGCTGTGGAGTCTGAGCTCACTTCCTCTTCCTCCCAGCGTTCTGTTCTATTTACTCCTCCCACCTATCTTTTAACCAATGAGGGCCAAGCAGTTTCTTTTTATTTAACCAATGACCTTCCTCCATCAAAATATAATTTCATTTTTGGTCCAATTTATTTAGTGTTATGTATGCTTTTGTACCTTGATAAATATATCAGATTTTAGGAAAATAATCTTCTATGATTTTGTTGAAAATATTTTCTGTGATTTTGACCTGTGTTTCTCCTCCTTTCTCTATTTCTATTATTTATATTTGGCCTTTTCATTGTTTTCCATGATTCTTGAATATTTTTTTGCCTGTTTTGTTTCAGATGTAGCATTTTCTTTCTTTAACTGATTACACATTTCTTCTATTGTGTCTTTAATGCTTGAGGTTGTCTTCTCTGTCTCTTGTGTTATATTGGTGAAACTTGCTTCTTTGCTTCCTTTTGAATTTCTACATTTTTATTTCTAGATTCCCCTGAGATTGGATTATATTTATTGATTCTATTTCCACTTTCAGATATTAAACTTTTTTCATTTCTATCTACTGTTTTTGTTTTCATAGATTTATCTAATGGTTTTCTTAATTTTATTTATTTCCTCTTTAAGGACCTTTATCTTACTCACAAAGACTCTTTTAAGATATATTTCTTGTACTTCGACTATGTTTTAATATTTAGGGCTTGTTGTGGTAGGGTAAATGGGCTATATAGTAAAGACCTTTTGCCTTATGTGTTACTGATTGTGTTTTTATTTACTGGTTGTCTGGACATCTTGCATTGGGAAAGTTGCAATTCTAGGTGCTGGTATCTGGTCTTTCTTTGTTGGGTGCATGTTTTGTTAACAGCTGTATGTTGCCCGGTCTGAAAATCTGTGGTTCTGGAAGTTGTAGGAACTGGGGGTTCTGGATAAAGTATGTTTTTGATTTTTAAAATCTGAAACTTAGAAATGGTGATGAGCTGAGGGGGTGCTGAAGAGGTTGACAGGAGAGAGGAACACAGGATTCCTACCAGAATTTTCTTAGTTTGTTCACTTGGAATAGGGAGCAAAAGGGTGGTGAGAAGCCACAGTGGAATGTCTGCTACAGACCTGAGGATGAGTCTAGGACATTGGACTTGGAAGAATGGAGAGACAGGAGAGGATCTGCAGTTAGCCTATTTGCTTCTCTGGTCAGAGTTGCCTGTTTGCTTCCAGAGAGTGCCTCTTGGGTTTGGGGCCTTAGACAAAGCAATGAGTGAGAGGAAGGAAGTTTGCAGGGAAAGATGTGTGTAGTCCACTGAAGATGGGTGCAGGCATTGGCTCAGGGGATGTTGCAGCTCATGTTCTGCTGCTGAAATGGGCATGAGTCTGGAGGATTGGATCTGGAGGAGAAGACCTGTAACTAGTTTATCTACTTATATGGTCAGAGTGACCTGTGGGTTCCCAGGGTTTGCCAGCAGAAGCTTAGGAGGGAAAGATCTTCGGGATTCTCTTTAGATGGGTGCACAGGGGGAGGGCAGTGTACCAGGTATTCTGCTACAGTGCTGAGGATGAGACTGGGGTATTGATCCAGGAGCAGAGGCATTATGGGGGATTCCCCTCTGTATATCGTGAATATGATTTATTACCATTAGTTAATAAAGAAGCTAAAAGAAATATATAGAGTAGGCAAAGTGAGGGAGATGCCATGTAGCTGTCAAAGGAGACAAATGCTAGAACTTTACCAGTAGGCCACAGCCTCATGGTTATACATTGATTAGTAGAAACTGGTTAATTCAAGATATAAGACTTAGTTAATAAGCCTGAACTAATAGGCCAAGCAGTGTTGAAATTAATATAGTTTCCAGTTATTGTTTGGGTCTGGGTGCCTGGGAGCGAAAGAGCAGTGTCTGTTTACAGAGGCAGACGAAGATCTTCAGTTAGCCCATCTGTTTCTCGGGTAGGAGTGTGAATGCTATTCCTAATCCACGTGGACATAGTGGAAATTTAAGTATTTTGAATTTTGAAGAAAATGTTCTTATGTGACTTTACATTTCATAATTGTGTGAAACAAATTATGCTCATTTCAGAAATTTGCACTGTAAATTTAACAATAGGGTTAAAACACTGCAAGAAGTTTTGTACTTAGTATTGAGACACTTGGCTGTAAGCCTAGGGACTTGGTCTGGAAGAGAAGGCCTTTCTTTGTTCTTCAACTAGGCTATTCTGGCAATATATAGGTCCAGGACCATGTCTTCCCGATCTATATAGAAGTCTTAGCTACTTTCCCATTGCTGTAACAACACACCACGACCAAAGCAAGACAGAATAAAGATTTGTTGAGACTAATAGTTCCAGAGGGTTTGTCCATAAGCATTAAGGTGGAGAGCATTGCAGCAGGAAGGCAGGCATTGTGGCAGAATGGGAGCTGAAAGCTTAAATCTTGAAATACAACCAAGAGGTACAGGGAGAGAGAATTGACTGAAAATGGTATAGACTTTTGAAAGCTCAAACCCACCCCAGTGCCACACATCCTCCACCAAGGTCACACCTTCTATTCTATACCTAACAGTTCTACCAATTGGAGAAGCAACATTTAAATATATGAGTATATGGGGACCATTCTCATTCAATCCAAAACATTAGTTTAGCACGTTAGTCAACTAAGAAAGACTTAGAGATATCTGATTTTGGGTTTAAAATATTGTAAGCTTGTAAGACACAGTTTAGTATCTAGAACCACGCTTTGGTCCATATGGTTGTTCTGGATTTGGGGCCACGGGTACACTTCCTATTGTGTTGGGACCTAATGTTGGGTATATGGAGATAAAATGCTCAGTCTGGTATCAATCTAATCTGGAGCTTTGACTGGGTGAATTACCTGAGAGAATATTCTGCTATATCAGAAACCAGATAACACTATATTTGATATTTTTCTTTCTTTTTGTGTGTATGTATTAGGAGTTTTATAAAATTGACTTATGTGTTATGGATCAGGTAGTCCAAGAGTGGTTGTCTTAATGGGGTAGAGGCTGAAAACATAGAGGCTGCTCAGTCTAAAAGGCTGGAGACCTCAGCAGTCTCCAATCAGTTCCAAATACCCATACAATTCCTCAAAAGTTACTGGTCTGTTCTCACTAGAGGATCAAAGGAGTTGGGTTCTGATGCCTGTCAACATAGCACCAACAGAGTATATGTGCTCACTAACAAGGAGCATGCCTGGGCAGGCAGAGAAGCAGCTCTTTCCCTCAGCCCTCTTTATATCTTTTGCCACCACAGGAAGGTGCAGTCCACTCTGCAGGAGCACCTGCTCTCCTCAGTTAGTCCTTTCGGGGAAATACCTCAAGGAGCAATTCAGAAGAATGGCTCTTATTGGGTTCAGATCCAGTCAGTCAGACAATCAAGACTTACTATTGTTCCACTAAACTTTTTCAACTTTAAAATACGGTTAATTAAATAACTTTATTTTAAACCCTCAAATAAATTTGCTTTATTTAAAAAATGGGTGTTTATATTAATCTTCTTTTTCAAACAAAATACTTTTGGGAAAGATGTTGTTTATGTATGTCTATTTGGTAATAGACCCAACTCCTTTTGGAGTAAGGTATAATAAATTAAATTAAAAGATTAATATATCAAGAACCATTCATGAGGAATGAATAAAAGATTGACCTTGATATGTAGGTCTAGGTGTTTTGTGTAAATTTTGCACATATCAAATATGATAGGCTAGGGTTTATATCAGGTTTATTAAATCACATGCAGAGAATTGTACCTATGCATTCAGGTTTTCTAAATGTTCATTTACTTGAATCGGTTCCTAGTATGACAGTGTTTGCCTACATGCATTCCATGCCACACAGGAATGATTAATGCAAAGTCAGATAATGTCACACACTTCTAATTCGAGTAACTGAAGAATTATTTAGATCCCTTCGTAGTTGTACTGTATGGCTCAGTCATTATGTTAATGATTTGTCTTGATAACTATGCCTATGTTGTTACAAGTAAGTTGAGTTCTTAGTTTTGGCAAATCAGAAAAACATGAATCTAGAAATTCTCCAAACTTAATCTCCAGGGCAGCCCTGCCTACTGAACTCCCAGAACCTTCTTTCATGTGTGGATTCGCATAGCCTTTTTACTAATCTCAATGGTTTAATGCAATGATGGCTTAAAATTTCTAGAATGGGGTTAAGTATATTTGGTGTAATAATAGTTTTCAATATCTTGTCATTCAAATATGGTTAGTATAGCCTTCAAAATGATAGGTCATCTTTGCTTTAACTCATTCCTGCATAACTGCTGCCATCCATGTTAGCATCAATGTCTTTATTTCTTGTGACTGCTGGGTAAATTAGTCTTTAGCATTGTAGAATTGTTTTATGTTTTCCCTTCTGTGTAGTGTTTCTGTGAGCTTTTCCAGGATACCTTTAAGGAGGAAAACAGTTCCCTTTTCTTATCTTGTGCTCACTCATAAGTAGTTTTTAAACATAAAACAAATAAAACCAGCCCATAAATCACAATCCCAGAGAACCTAGACAACAATGAGGATCCTATGAGAGACATATATAGATCTAATCTACATGGGTAGTATCAAAAGGCAAGATCTCCTGAGTAAATTGGGAGCATGGGAACCTTGGGAGAGAGTTGAAGAGGAGGGGAGAGGCTGGGAGAGGAGTAGAGAAAAATGTATAGCTCAATAGAAACCAAAATTATACACACACACACACACACACACACACACATGCAGACACACAATCAAGATTCAGGTGACTTGTGGAAAGACACAGGATGTGTGGAAAGAAATAATCTTAGGATAATTGTCCAAGAGAATTTACATTCTGTATTTTTTTTATAACTGGGGTGATTCTTCCTATCAGAAAAATCTTAGTCTGAATGAACTAACTAGGATGTCATACATGATTTCTAAAGTATAGATTGCTGCTTCCCTGTGAGGAAATCATTTTTTTTGAAAGTTATAATATTTCTATTTAGAGAATGAATTGGATTTATGGACATCATGATAAATACTACAGTTTAAAACTGTTGTAGTTTCTTTTTATTTTGAAGTGTTCTTCAGCTTGAATGCATACACTTCTCCTAAAAATACCAGAAAAATGTCCCTGTTTTCTTGCAGGTGGATTCCCTTGGATGGGGAATGCTGACAGAGATGTTGGACTTCCCTCAGAATGTTCAGCCTCTCTGAATTACTTTACTGAAACCTCTGTTTTACTAAAGTGCTTTCATAATTTTGAAATAATATATGCAATATTAAACGATTTAAATAATTTTTAATATTATATTTTTATATAAGTCTTAAAGACAATAACTCACACAAGCTATCTTCCAAAGTGACACATATTTAAAAATTACCACTTACCAAATAAAGTAAGCAAAAATATTCCTACTTTTAGCAGGAATAACAACAACAGAATGCAAAATAAAGTAAGACCAAGACATTAACAAATAACTTCTCATAACCAGCCCTTACAGAGATGTGTAAATGGGACCACGAATCGTGATGGGACAAAGACAGATGTGTTGGTTGAAAGCATTTGAAAGGGGGAAATGCTTGATAGCAACAATGTCCTCAGCTTTTCTCTCTGCTGCAGAATTATTCAGAAAAAAACAACGTGAGCTCATCTCTATCCAGGGACCTTATTGCAAATTCTAGAGACATCACAATTATCTTGTGTTATTAAGCTTTCTTTAGAAAGTGTAAGATTAACATTAGTTTAATTGAAAGATTGAACAGAAACACTGACATCCATTCAACCAAATCATTAAATTCAACACTCCATATGGACACAAAGAATACCTAATTTATCCAATTAAAATAATATCTGTGCCCTTCAAAGGCATATTGCCGTAACAAGAAATTAACCACCTTTTAATAATGCTACACTGTGTCCTCTTGATTTTAATAGAAAAGAGGTATTTTAGTTAATATACTAGGTAACTGACTGCTAAGACTAAGCTTCTTATTAATAAAAGAAAATAATAGATATTTTTCTTTAATTATGCTCCTGCAAGATTTTTGGCAAATAAATATATTTACTTTGTTTTTTGTTCCACATGAATAATTTTATTGCCAGTTTTATTTATTAATTATCCAGGGCAGTAGTTTTTGGATGCTTAAGCAAGCCTACTGAATAATAGATAATGTAGTCTTCCCAGTAACTCCACCAGGGATATTCAAGTTGTTTCTGATGACAAGAAATCACATTCTGAAGCAAACACAACCTATGAAAAAGATCTGAAATATAAATTCAAGTCCATAGTAATATAAAGCCATTTTTTATACTTTAAGTAACCTTTGGAAAATTTACAATAAAACTAAACAACAAGGATGGTGTGTAACTCCAGGAAACTCTCTAAAATACCAGAGAGATAAAGACCATCCTATTATTTTGGAAATAAGGTGGCATTTTTGTAGTTTACAAAATTAAAAACTATGAAAACTAAACATACTTTTTCTGAGTAAATATATAGTCTGAGTATATTTAAGTTTGCTCATCTAGGTGAATCTAGTTCCTGAACACTGATTAGATTTACGTGTGTCATTTTAGTAAACAACAGAAATGAAAGAAGATTGTAATTTTAGTTTTTTCATGTTTTTTTCAAAATGAGAAATGTAATTTTGTCAACTATAGTTCAGTATACTTTGACCTAAATATCTTCTATATCTATTTATATCAAAATCAATTTGTGAAAAGATAATAAGATGATAGCCATCATCAACTAACCTAGGTTGAATAATGCTAAAATTATTAGTATTCTTTTGCTATTTTCACTAAACAGGTCCATTAAATTACTATGATAAATTTAGTGTAGACAAATGTCTAGCAAGGTGTTTGGGACTGTCTGATGCTAAATTGTTGAATAGTCTAGAGACATGTAATGTAGCCTGTGTGATATCATTGACAGTCTCGTTAGTAATGTATTGATTGATTATAAACAAAATATGCTTTCTAACAGATTGGAGTTTGTAAAATACAATCTTGGAATATGTGCAATGTACTCCACTCCACACTTTACCTACCCTGGTCAGCTTCCTTAGTAGTGATTTGGAAGGAAATGGATGGCATGATAATCAGTTTCAGAGGAAATGTGTCCATCGAATAGAAACTCGGCAAGACATCATGCTGGTGTGTATTCGTCATGATTTTGAACTATATAAGTTACTGGTCTAAAGAGTCTCACATCAAGCAATGAGATAAATCTCTGGTAAAATATATAATAATTAGGAAGAAGATGTTCCTTTACAAGTGGAGGGTCTTTGAAAAAGATAATAAATATAGAAAATTGATAATCACAGGCTCTGAGTTAGATATGTCATGGAATCAGGTTTCTCACAGAGGCATATAGCTTTTGTTCCAATATATCCAGCACTGTTAGGAACAATTTGTTTTCAATTCTATGATGTCATTTAACATTGATTTTTTTCTTTTAAATACATTTTCTTGATTTCTAATATATCATATCCTCTTAATTTTCTAGTCTTCTAGACATCTAGTCTTCAGGACTTCTCACCACTCTTTGAAGATTCCTGTCTTCTGCTCTTCTAGGATACTTGGCATTATTTGCTCTTTTGTCCACTTGTGTCGCTGTGCACCTTGTTAGAATCATCCTCAATAGTCATTCATGTGTTGTCACTGCCAGATTTCTCTCATGAATTCCAGGGCTGCCCATTCAGTTACCCATTGGGCATCTCTATTTAATTAAGAATATATTTTTTAAGAAATATAAGAAAGGACCCATGTTTGGTCCTCTAATGGCCAGCCCTTTATCTCTGCCTAACTGTTCTATTAGTCTACAAACGAATGAAGGTAGGGACATCTTACTGAACCCTCAAATCACTATCTATCCAACTTGGTTCCTCATTGTTAGTTATTATAGTTAAAGGACTCATTAGAGTAGGGCGTTTCCACCTAATGTTTCCAGTCTACTTACCCTTGGACAGGCCATCATCAGTTTTACTGGGGACTCAGCGGCTGAGTTTCAGTGGATTGTTCTCAAAAGTAATTTGCTTTTAAATATATCATAAACCAATTTATGTCTTATAAATCAGCCAAGTTAGTCTCCCAATACACAAATATTATTAGACAATTGTCTTCTCCTTTTTATTGAAGATAGATTATTTTCTCATACAGTATATCTGATATTTCCTCTACATATCCTGATTACAATCTCATAAAATATATCCTGATTATTGTGTTGCATATTACTCAATATATCACCTACTTGTCCCAGTTCTTACCACCTCCCCTACCATCAGGTTCCATTCATTCTCTGTGTCTCATTAGTAAATAATAATAGGTTTCTAAGAAATAACAACAAAATATAACACAAAAAGTATAATATTGTAAAAAATCTCATCATATTGAAGTTGGACAAATCAAACCACCAGAAAAAAAAAAGAGCCCATGAGAAGGCAACAAGAATCAGAGACCCACTTGTTCACACACTTAGGAGTTCCATAAAAACACTAAACTGAAGGCCATAATATATATGCAGAAGACCTGGCAAAAACCTATGGAGGCCTTGTGAACATGTTGCGTTGGCATCTGTAAGTTCATATGAGTTTTCTTAATGTTGATTTAGAGGGCCTTGTTTTCTTGGTGTTCTCCATCTTGTTTGCTCTTAGGCTCTTTCTGCCTCCTATTAAGGTTCGCTGAGCTCTGATGGGAGGAATTTAAAGGAGATATTTCATTTAGAATTGAACTGATGCAAGGTCTCTCTGTCTCTCACACCCCTCATTTCTCTGCTGTAATATCTGTTTGTGGGTCTCTGCATTTGTTCTCATTTGCTCTAGGAATAAGCTTCTCTGATGGTGAATGAATAAAACACTAATGTATTAGTATAGCAGAATATCATGAGAAGTAATTTTATTGCTCCCCCACCCCTTTTCTTAAAGACCAGAATTATTGCTTTTACTCTAGGTGTCCAGTTATCTGATCTTTGGTACTCAGTCATTTAAGCAGTGTCAGGTGTAGGTTCCATCTTGTGGAGTAAATCTTAAGTCAAATCAGTTGTTAGTTGGTTACTCTCACAAGCTTTGTGCTACCATTGCCTTAGCATATTTTGCAGTCAAAAAAGCATTGTAGAACAAAGGTTTTTGGCTGGTTTGGTTTGCATGCTCCTCTTTTGGTAGCATGCCGAGTAGTATCTTCTGTACCAAAGACACTAGAATAAACCAGCGGAGGCACCAGTTCAACCTCTCGATGTTCAGTAAATTGTGTGGGTGTTGTCTTCTGCAGTGGGGCCTTGCTATCAATTTGTGGGGAATAATATAATGTTTTGGCAACAGCCTGAATTTTTGGGGACTCCATTAGGACTCCTTTGTCCAACAGATAATTGGTATAACCCACTCACTGCATTGGAGGCTTCGTTTAGTGACAAGAGGCAGTGAATTAGGACTCAGTACCCCCTCCGTTATTTGGAGACTTCATTAAGTTCACTTTAAGATATAGTTTCTACTATACCATGCTTTGATACCACCCTTCAAAGTCCCCTTTAATTCTTGCTGTCTTTCCCGCTATTCCCTCCTCATCCCTACCTGATCTTCATGCACAAGCAACTCCTGCTCTCAGTCCACCCATAAAAACTATCCTCTTTCTCCCACTTGGTAAATCCAAGGGTCCAGTCCTAGTCCCTTCATCTACATCTAATCTCTGAGTCTATGGATTATAGCTTGCCTATTATTTGCTTAATTGCCAAGAGTAACATATAAATGAATACATATCATATTTATGTTTCTCAGACTAGATTACCTCACTCAGGATGATTTTTTTGTTATACCCATTTCTCTATAAATTTCATGTCTTTTTTTTTAGCTGCTGAGTAATTCTTACTTGTGTAATGTACATTTTCTTTATCCATTCTTCTCTTGAGAAATATCTAGGTTGTTTCCAATTTTTGACTATTGTGAATAGAGCAGCAACGAATATGGTTGAGTGAAAATCCTCGTTGCACAGTGGAACCTCCTTTAGGTTTTCCCAAGAGTGCTATAGCTGGAACTTAAGATAAATTGATTCAGAATTTTCTGAGGAACTTCATATTGATTTCCATAGTGGTTGTATAATTTACACTCCTACCAGCAATGATGGAGTGATCCCCTTACTCCACATCCTCAACAGCAAGAGCAGTCATTTACGTTATCGATTTTAACTATTTTGACAGCTGTGAGATGAAATTTCGAAGTAGTTTTGGATTTGAATTTCCCTAATGGCTAAGGATGTTGAACATTTCTTTAGGTGTTTCTCAGCCACTTGAGATTTCTCTATTTGAAGTTCCCTATTTAGATCTGTGCCCCATTACTAAAAATTCATTTTTTTTTATTTTGATATCTATTGTTTTTAGTTCTTTGTATAGTTTGGACATTAGTCCTCTACCAGATATGGAGTTGGTAGACATCTATTCCCATTCTATAGGTTGCTGCTTTTTAGGAATGATATTGTCTTTTGCCTTACATAGCTTCTCAGTTTCATGAGGTCCTATTTTTAATTGTTGATCTCATGACTGTACTAGAAGTATTCTGTTCAGAATGTCTTTTCCTGTGCCAATGGGGATTATTCCCCACTTTCTCTTCTATCAGATTAAATGTGTATGCTTTTATTTTGAGGTCTTTAATCTAGTTGAAGTTGGTAACTATTGATCTATTTGGATTCTTCAAGTATTCATCCAATTTGATCAGTACAATTTGTTGAAGATGCTATCATTTTTTGGCTTTATCAAAAATGAGGTGTCCATATATGTGTAGATTTATGTCTGGATCTTTAGTTCAGCAGCATTGGTCAAAGTGTCTATTTTTATGCTAGTGCATTGCAATATTCAAAGTATCTATGTTTTGCTAATTCCCTGATATTTTTATTACTATAACTTTGTAGTACAACTTAAAATCAGGAGTAGCAAGAATTTTAGCAGTTAGTATATTATTTCAGATTGTTTTATATATCCTGGTTTTGTGTGTGTGTGTGTGTTTCCAAATAAAGCTGAGATTGTGCTTTTACGATGTGAAAGAATGGTTTTGGAATTTTGATGGGGAATTCACTGAATCTGTCAATTGTTTTTGGTAAGATGGTTATTTTTACTGATCCATGAGCATGGGAGATCTTTCCATCTTCTGAAATGCTCTTCAATTTCTTTCTTTAACTACTGGAAGCTTTTTTCTGTATAAGCCTTTAACTTGCTTCAATAAAGTTACCTCAAGATATTTTATATTATTTGAGACTGTTGTGAAACATATTGTTTCTCTGATTTCTTTCTTAGTTCATTTGTCATTTGTATTTAGGAAGGCTTCTGATTTTTTTGAGTTAAATTTGTATATAGTTCCTTTATGAAAGTATTTATCAGCTGTTAGAATTCACTGGAAGAATATTTTGGGGCATTTATGTATATTATCATATTGCCTGCAAATAAAGATACTTTGGTTTCTTTCTTTCAAATTTGTATATCCTTGATCTCCTTCAGTTGTTTGTCAGGCTGCTCTAAGACTTTAAGTACTATATTCAAGTATATTAAATTGATATGGAGTGTAGATTTAAGTTTTTGTCCTGCCTGGTTCCCAGCTGTTCAGCCCCAAAGAAACACACAGAGGCTTATAGTTCAGGCTTATCATTAAGTAACTCTTACAACTTAAATTCTTGTCTATGTTTAGCCACCTGGCTTGGTACCTATTCTCAGTGTAGCATTCTCATCTAGCTTCCTCTGTGTCTGGCTGGTGACTGACTCTCCTTTTCTCTTCCCAGAATTTCCTTAGTCTGGTTGTCCTGCCTATACTTCCTGCCTGGCTACTGGCCAATGAGCATTTTATTAAACCAATATGAGTGGCAAATCTTTAGACTGTACAAGAGCATTATACCACAGCAATGGAGAGAGGGGACAAGCTTGTTTTGGTCTACCATCTAGTGTAATTGTTTTGAGTTTTGCTCCATTTAAGATAATGTTGGCTATGGGCTTGCTGTGAACTGCCTTTATTATATTGAGGTATATCCTTTGTATCCCTAATCTCTCAAGGATGTTTATCCTTAGGAGCTTTTGGACTTTGTCAAAGGCCTTTTGTCATCTAATGAGATGATCAGGTAGTATTTATCTTTTGTTTGCTTATACGGTGGATTACATTTACTGGTTTTGTATATTGAAGCATCTCTGCATCTCCAGGATGAAGCCTACTTGATCATAGTGGATTATCTTTTTAATACGTTCTTGAATTCAGTTTGTAGGTATTTTATTGAGTATTTTTGAGTGTTTTATCATAAGGAAAATTATTTTGTAATTTTTTGTTGGATCTTTAAGAAGTTTGGGTATCAGGGTAACTGTGGCCTCTTATATGAATTGATATAATGTGCCTTCTGTTTCTGTTTTTGGAATTATTTGAGGGTTATAGACATTAACTCTTCTTAGAAAGACCAGTAGAACTTTGTGCTAAAATAATCTAGCTATGGACTACTACTGTTCTATTTGGGAGACTTTAATAAATGCTTCTGTTTCACTAAGGATTATAGATCTGTTTAAATTGCTGAATTGATCTGGATTCTACTTTATAATGGAAAGTAGAATTTGTCCATATTTGGAAAATTATCCCCTTTTTTATATTTTCCAATTTGATAGAGTAGTGATTTTGAAAGTAAATCTTCTTATGATTCTCTGGATTCCTATGGTCTTTGTTATTATATGCTCCTTTTCATTTCTAATTTTTAAATTAGGATATTCTCTCTCAACCTTTTATGTAATTTTGGTAGGGATTTGTCAATATTACTGATTTTATGAAAAATTCATCTCTTTGTTTCATTGATTCTTTGTATTATTTGTTGTAGTTGTGCCTATTTTATTGACTCGGCCCAAAGTTTGATTATTTCTTTATGTCTACCCCTTTAGATTGTGGTGGCTTTTTTTTTTTTTGTTCTAGGGTTTTTACGTATGCGTTTAGTTGCTAGTATGAGATCTCCCAAAGTTTTTTTTTTTAAATGTAGATATTTAGTAATATGAGCCTACTCTTGGGAAAAGCTTTCACTGTTTCCCATAAGTTTGGGTATACTGTGTATTCATTTTTATTCAGTTATAGAAAGGATTTCATTTCTTTCTCAATTTCTGTCATGACCCATTTATCATTCCGCAGAGAGCTGTTCAACTTCCATGAATTTGTAAGCGTTCAGTTGCTTGTGTTGTTTTTTATACCAACTTTAATCCACAGTGGTCTGATAAGATGCAGGATTTTTTTTTTCAAATATCTTGTATCTGTTGTGACTTGCTTTGTGTCTGAGTATGTGGTCAGTTTCAGAGAAAATTCTATGAGGTGCTGAGGAGAAAATATGTGCGTGTGTGTGTGTGTGTGTGTGTGTGTGTGTGTTTGAGTGAAATATTTTGTAAATACTTGTTAGGTACATTTGGTTTATAGTGTCTTTTAGCTCCAGAACTGTCTATTTGTGTTATTGGGGTATTCAAGTCTCCTAGTATCAGTGTGTGGGTGTCAGTATGCGATTTAAGCAATAGTAGTGGTTTTTTTTTCAATGTTGTTTCCCCTTGTGTTTGGGGTACATATGTTAAGAATTAAATATTGTCTTGATGTCGCTCTGTGTCTCTCTCACACACACATCCACATACATATGTTCCTCTTTTATTTATATATAATATATATATTTGACTTAGATTTCATATATATGTTTTTTTTCTACATTTGCTATTTCCTTTGACTGAAGTATCCATTTCTTCTATCACATCTTCAGAGCCTAAGATTCTCTCTTCTATCTCTTCTATTGTATTGTTGAAGTCTGAGGTTGTCATTCAAATACTAATTTTTTTAATTTCTAGATTTCTTTTAGTTTGGGTTTTCTTCTTGATTCTATTTCCAGCTTCAGTTCTTAAAAGATTTTATTAATTTCTTTCCACTGTATATTTGTGTTTTCCTGAATTTCTATGAGGAATTTCTTCATTTCCTATTTAAGAACATCTAACATATTATATTCATACAGCCTGCTTTAAGGGCATTTTTTTCTTTGCTTTAACTATGTCAGAATAGTCTTGACCTGCCATGGTAGGGTTGCTGTGCTCTAGGGGAGACATATTATCCTGGCTGTTTTTTATATTTTATTTTTTATCTGTGCTTGTCACTGGCATCTTGGCATCTAGGATTGTTAAGATTATAGTTTTAGGTGCTGATATTTTATTTTGTCTTTGTTGGTGGATATTTTGTTCCTTTGTTTCTGTTTTATCTCTGTTTTTCAGAAGAGTGTGGTGGCTGGTAGGAAACTTTCTGTCTTCCTGATAGGTGTGGTCATTGAGGGTGCCAGATACAATGTATTTCTGAGTATTGGGTGGTGACACTTAAGAATGGGGATGAATTGGGGTTCTTAAGGAATTGGCAGGAAGGAGGACAGCCGAGTGGTCCACCAGAATTTGCTTATTTAATCTTGGTGGAAAGGGGCGGAGAATGAAGAGAGGTCATCTCAGAAGGTCTGTTGTAATTATGAGAAAGAGACTTGGATTGGATGAGGAGAAACATAAGAAGTGATAATCTGTAGTTAGACTATCTGCTTCCCTGGCAGGAGTTGCCTCGGGTTAGAAGAAAGTGTCTTCTGGCCTTGGGGATGGGATAAAACAAAGAGTATGTGTGGGGAGGTTAGGAGGGAAAGGTCTGAGGGTTCCACTAAAGATGAGATGGTGGGAGCCTGCCACTGGTATTCTGCTGCTGAGCTAGGGATGAGACTAGAGAATTTGATTTGGAGGAGTAGCGCAAATGGTGATTTTCTTCAGTTAGCTTACCTGTTTCCCTGGCCTGCTCAGCTGGTATGTTCCCAGGGAATGCGTAGTTGTCTAGGTCCCAGCACAGACACTGGCATTAGATAGGCATACAGCTGTGTGGATATAAATAGAGCTAGTGTAGTGTGTCCTATATTTTTCTTCTCTTGGATTGTGCTATTCATGTAGATATGATAAAATTTAATGTGTGACAAGGAAACTCAAACACCACTGAAATAATTTCAATATAAAGTACAGTTATTTATTTGGAGACCAGGTATTTAATTAAAATGAATGACGTATGTTAAGAAATATAACAATTGGACCCACAGAACTGTAATGTATAGTCTATTAACTCTATTATTTGTAATGCAGTGTGGGAAATAATATGTCTAAAAGAAGCTAGAAGCAGTATTTAAATATGTTTAGCATTGTTTCACAAGGAGTTGGGGACTCAATTACATAAGAAAATTGAAAGAACAATATTAGTGTACTTTAAGTGAAGTATTCTATATTTAATATAAACTTCCAAACTTGTGGTTTAAATGTTTCTAACTTAAGCACATTATTTACTTTCATAAGTATTTGAGATTGGTAACATATTGGCACTTAAAACAGAAGAAGCTCAGAACAGTCAGTCTGTGAGAAATGTATGTTACTACGTGTCAGCGCTATACCTCAGAAACCACCTTCCAACTCCTCAATCCACCTTTCATGCACAAGGCTACATAGTGTATCTCGTAACTCACTTTACATAATTTTCTGGTCCATTTGCTCACTGTGTCAGTACATATGCTCATCCACTATTTACTTCCCACTACAGTTTTGACTTGTTTTTGTCTTTATTTTAGCTCAAAGCAAAAGGTTCTTGTACAAAAACAGTTTTCGTAAAGTTTGGGAAAGTTGGGGAAGAAGGTCATGTAGAGATTCAGGCATATTATTCTTTAAAGAGTCAAATGAGTTATAAAGGGAAACTAGTAACTGCCAAAAATAAAAATGAGGAAATATTGAGAATTATGTTAATATGTCATGATGCTTATTAAATTCCTAAAGCTCTACATGTCATCTTTGAAACAAGCCTGTGAGGCAGGTAGTATTGCTACTTCCATTTTACAGGTGAAGAAGCGAAGCTACAAAGAAGTTGAGAAAAATGATGCTAACTGGTCTCCAGATGGGAGTCTAATGTAAACTGTATGGACTGAGTTTGCTTTAAGTACCTGGCCAACCCATTTCTCTCCAACTCCATTTCTTAGCTTCTTCCAATCTCTTCATTTATTCAGCAAACATTTTTCAAACAGGCAACATAAATCATACACTAGGGAAAATCAAATGTATTGTTTCCTTGTGCTTCTTTTGTAAGGCTGTTTTACTCATCTTTAATATTCTGGGGAATATAGTTTTTTTCCCCTCATCTGAATGTCTAATGGAGGTCCTACTACATAATAAGATGAGCTATTAATCACTGAAAATTTATTGCATTGTAATAAGAACATACATGAAACTTATTAATATTGAATAAAAGAAGCATAAATAAATTTGAATGTGAACGTGTTTATATGTGCTCAGTAATTTTACAGGCAACAGTGGTATAATTAGAGGGCCCTAGGACAACATGAGAAGCATAACATTTTATGTGGATTCATGTGATGTTGGTATGTGGGTTAACATGGTAGAAAGAGAAATTCAAATGATGGTTACAAAAAATGTTAAAAAGATGGAAAAAGGAAAAGCAGAGACTGGGAGATTATTAATAGCTTAATCATTGGTGCAAAAGAGAATTACTTTAATGCCCTGGACAAAGTAATACATAATAACATTTGAAGTTATATGAATCCTTACATAAGCCATTTTGTTGACAAAAACAAATAAAATGATTTAGAAAAGATATCATTAGAGTATTATTTAAATAACCCAAACAACAGGCATTAGTGACATTTGTTTTCCCAGCACTCTGCATCATTTTCCATGCCTCCTGTTCGCCCTCTTGAATATAGTTTCTCTAGAGGACGTTCAGCCTCTCAGGGTAGGACTTTGACAGAAGCCACTAACTCTGCTGGAGACGTTTTTTGACTGCCTCAGTATACATTCTGAGACCGACTCAGTGTGACTGTCACATGATTTCCAATTAATTTATAAATTTTGGAATTTAATATTCAGTATTAGAAAGTCATCAGAAAATTGTGATCTCTTCCTAGAAGCACAGCGAAACTTAAGAGAAAGTCAACAAGGGGGAGGATTTAGTAGGGAACATTGATGTATTTATGGGTATACTGGGTGTACCCATGGGCACATAAAATTCTGCAAAGAGCATTTCCTTACAAAACCATACTAATTTATAAATTACTAAATATTTCAAATGTTTTATAACTTAGATAATGTTTAACATTTTAAAAACTGTTTGGAAAACATAAAAATTAATAATTGGTGATAAATTGATAAAATTAGCTGAGAATAATTAATCATTGAAGTTACTAGGAGTTCTGTGAAACTAGCGCCATTTTTAGAAATATATTGTGTCCTAGGCTACTATTTTATTTTTCAGGAACAAATGTTCATATTCAGTTATAATTTACAGAATTTAATTGTGATTGAAAATAGCTGAAATCTCACAACGTTTGAAAAGTTTTATAGAGTGTAGTTTTATACACTGGCACAGAGTAGGTGATTATTACTTTTTAAAAACAAACAAAATACATATCAGCTCAATTCTATGTATTTACAATTTAAAGGATTAGGGAGAAGCAAACTAAAACTTCAGATTTCACAGATTAAGTCATATCATGGTCAGGCTGAGTGTGGAAGCATGACTAAAACGTGGGACAGCGGTCCTTGTTATAAACATTATCAGAGGAAGAATGACAGAGAATAGAGAAGTCTATGTTTCTCATGAGAACATTGTTTATAATAAATACTGTACTATTGAATTTGGTATTCCACTGTCTGCTGGGAGCCATCCCCAGTGTGTACAGGTCCCCATAGAGAATGTAAGGAGCTGGCGATGGAAAGAAGTGAGACAGGCTGTAATGGGTGGGAGAATCGGACTAGCAGCCAGAGTGCTTCTTTATTTATGAAGAATTAAGTAAGTAGGGTTTCATTCATGTTGTTCCAAAACAGATATCACATCATTTTTGTTTTGGGACATGTGTTTCATTTCCTTTTGCTCATCTTTTAGTCATCATTGATAAACTATGACAGAACAGAGTTATAATTTCCAATCATTTTTCTCAAGTTTTGACATCATTAATAAACAGAGTTATCATTGTTACTAATTAGCCATTAGCCCCATAACTCAGTTTTTAAGAATCTGGAGGCATATGACAGCCTGTTTGCAGGGTGGTAGCTCTTGTGGTTATAAGAATATTACACCAAAACAATCTTCAAGTCATCCCAAGCATATTGCCATGTTCCAAGCAGTGTGTTATTAACTCTTAATGCTTAGAGTGCCTAAGAAATATCTTCAGGCCAAAACTTCTGTAGTTATTATTCAAATTATGGCATAATAAAATGTTTATATTTTATATTTTATGGAAATTTGTCTATATGTCTAAAATGGTATTCTATTGTCCCCTGGTCATAAGACATCACAGTGACTCTGCAGGCGCTAACTTTTCTGAGAAACAGAGGTCCTAACATCTCGTTCTTGTTTTATTTTTCTATATCATTCTGAAAATATCTTGTTTTATTTTTCTATATCAAATCTGATTATGGCCCTCTTCTCTAGCCAACCAAATATTGTTGATCATTTTAAGCTTACTTTGTTTTGATTACCTTGTTCCTGAGTAAGTGCAGGGACAGATGATTCAAGAATATCTCATAGCCTCATAAAGAGATCTCTGACTTCTTTATGTGTGTCACAACCTCCAAGGCATAAGGAAGACCTTCAAGTAGATAAGGATATCTCCTTAAAGTGGGGCAGGGGATAGTAAGCTCAGGACTGTCCTTGGGAAGCTTAGAGATAGCATTCCCGGGAGAAGGCATAAATGATTCATAAGACATTTTCCATCAATTCAATATACTCAAATTGTACCAATATTAAAAGTCTCCCAAGTATGAAATAGGTGGAAATGAAAACCAAAGGTGGCATGGTGACCATCATATGGTTCAGCTTCCATAATTTCCCTAAGTCTTCCTTCTGAAATGATTTTTCCCAGATCCTATATCTCCTGCTCATTAGTACCACTTAAGTAATAATTTCTATAGAAGACTGAATTTCTTTTCTTTTCTTTTCTTTTCTTTTCTTTTCTTTTCTTTTCTTTTCTTCTTTCCTGTCTTTCTTTCTTTATTTCCTCATTTTTCTTTCATTCTGTTTGTTTTTTGAGACAGGATTTCTCTGTGTAGCTTTGGAGCCTGTCCTGGTACTCACTCTGTAGCCCAGGCTGGCCTCAAACTCACAGAGAACTGCCTGTCTCTGCCTCCCGAGTGCTGGGATTAAAAGCATGCAACACCACCATCCCGGCAGAAGACCCAATTTCTTATAGAGCTAATTCTCCCAGGGAATCATCATAAGTTTTATTCTTAACATCAGCTTTCACAAGAATTGTTACACTGTCCCAGTTCTAGCCTTCAGTGAGAGGCCTTAACAGCAAAGAGTTCAAACATAAGACTTGTCAAAGACTTAGGCAAGAGCTGTGCAGCAACTTCCAGCAAGGGCAGTGAAGGGTCGGTCCAAGTCATCTGAGCACTGTGATCTTTATCAAGAAGCAGCTCCAGGATGCTTGGCATTGCCAATGGTCAATATAATACAAACAAACAACAATAAACCTAGCTCAGAAAAGTGATTTTTATCAAAGGTGCTTTATCTCATCTTTTCTTTCAACATGAAAATGTTCATAGTGAATTGCTGCATAAGCAAAACTTAGTCTCTTTATTCATAACACAACATAAGGGCACGAATAACTTTTAAATATGGATAAATACATGGATGAATGTATTGACTGCAAAATGCTGAAAGTAGTAACTTACAGATGGTAGAAATTCTGAGCATATGCATTCATTATTATTTATGCTTATATATGCAATTTATAATTTTTCTATAATTCTCAAAATGTTATGTATTATAACAATATGTAAGATTTTTTTTAAATTGCATGAAGAATAATGGGTTTTATCCTCATGACATGCTCTGCTTAAAACAGAAGTAGATGTGCAGGAAGATTTTGTAATTTCCATAGGTGAATTTGGCACATGGCTCATTGCCTGGAACATTTTGGGTCTTAGGTCAGTTTAGGTTTTATCACTTCAGCACAACCTTCTCCCAGCATCTAACAAAGGTTTCTATTATTACCCTGAAATGCAAACTGAAATATTTCTTTCTTTATTTATTCTTTAAATGTGTTCACTACACTTGGTTTCCTTTCCCTTCTTTCTGTTCCTTCTCAAGTTATTTTATATGTTCTTTCTTTCTCTTTTAATAATAAAATAATTAATTGAGGTTTGTAAATTTTGCTTTGGCTAAAACTTTGTTGGATGCAGATGTTTTCTTCATTCAGAATATTCCCTTCTGCTTTTTTAATTAGTTGTGGCTATTATTTGTATGCTAAATCTTCCTGCTTATGGAAATGATATGCTAATGGAGAGAAAGTGGGAGAAAAATTTCAAGAGGAGAGGGAAGAAAATAATCAATTCTTCCCAATCTCATATGGAAAAATATATACCTACATACAGAAAAAAAAAATTTAAGAGAGGATAATGTTGCCTGCACTGCCACTTGTGTCCATAGTGCTGCCTGGCCTGGGATGCTGATGAGAGCCATGTCTGGGTCCATGGCCTATGCCCATCTGAGAGGCCTGCACTGCTACCCTGGGCCATGGTGACAACCAGGCTTAAGTTGCTGCTGCTGGCCATGTCTGGGTCTGTGGTACTGCCGCAACTGGGGTCTGTGTTGAGGTCCTTTTGCCTGTATTGCCACAGGGCTTCAGTATGAGGGCCGTGCTGACCCCGTCCCTTGCAGGCCCTGGAATGGTGGACCTCAATGACCCTGGCTCAGACTCCGGCCTGGCTGGCCCCATCCCCAACTATTAGAGCACCCCCCCTCTTTCCCTGTCCCCCCTCACACACTTGGGAGATGTCTTAGTGAGGGTTTCTATTCTTGTGAAGAGACACAAGAACTCTTGTAAGATGAAAAATAATTAATTGGATTGGCTTACATTTTCAGAAATTTAGTCCATTATCATCACGGTGCAACATGGAGGCATGCGGGCAGACATGGTGCTGCTGGAGAAGCAGCCAAGTTTTCCACATTGTGACTTACAGGCACCAGGAAGTGACCTGTTTCACTGGGAGTGGCTTGAACATATATAAGACCACAAAGCCTGACTCCACGGTCTCACACTCCTCTAATAAGACCACTGCTACTCCAACAAGGTCTTAGCTCCTAATAATGCCACTCAGGTTGGGGGCCAATTTCTGTGCTGGCCCCACTTATCACTGCAGTTTTGGGAGAACTGATTCCACCCCTTACCCGAGAAAGGTGGTCCTAGTGGCACAATCAGAACAACCCAGATATCACCAGGATACACATCCAGGACTTTGGACACTCCCCATTCATGACCTGCTGGAGTTCATGAATACCCTGGTCCTACAGAACCATGATTCAGGGCAAACTGCTCTCAGGACTCAGGATATCCTTGTGGAGTTTCGGTGAGTATCCCTTATTGAAGGTGTACTGGAAGCTAGAGGCCTTGAACCTGAACAGAAACACATTATATAATACATATTAGCAAGTAAAGCTGTTGGGCAGGAGAGTATGCTGCACGATACACAGCATCTCCCAATGCCAACAAGACAAGTGCAGAGGTGATGGAAAGGTGGGAAAGACAGAGGAGTGAAGTGCTTTTTTTCTTTTCTTTCTTGCTTTGCTTTTTTTGGTTGTTGTTTGCTTTTTAATCAACGTTCTTACTTACATTTTTTATTTTTTATTTTATCTTTAGTTTTCACCAGAAGGGTGAAGTTTCAATGTGGACAGATTGGGAAATGAATGGAATTGGGTGTATGATATGAAATTCACAAAGAATCGTAGAAAGATTTATGCTGATTAAGCAAAAAGAGATTATGTTGTGATTTGATTTGATTTAGATGTGTCCTCTTTGGCTTCTTTGTATATCTGAACACTCAGTAAATGTTGGTGGTATTGTTTGGGGGAGCTTATGGGAACTTTAGGAGCTGAGGCTGGAAGAAGTACAACACTGGGAGTAGATTTGAAGGTTCTGTACCTTTCCCTTTCTTTTTGTTCTCCTTCTTTGCTTGGTGTGTGTGTGTGTGTGTGTGTGTGTGTGTGTGTGTGTGTGTGTGTGTAAAAATAACCTCCCTGTTTCCTAACTCTCTGACCAACCTCAAGTTCCACAGCCATGTCTTATGTCTTCCTTTAGCTCTCTGGAATCACTAGTCAAAGTTCAATCTCTTCTCCATGAGTTGATTTGGATCATGATATTTTTTCATGGCAAGAGAAACATAACAGATAGAGAAGTATTTAACATTTGAAACCTGAAATTGTTTGTTAGACTGCGATGATTTTAGGTGTTATCAGTGAGTCTTTTATGAATAAATGCATTTTCATCATAGAAAAATACAAAAGGGCTAATAAAATATTGTCAAACCAATTCCATTTTTTTCTACTGCACAGGATGCTAGTTACAAAACAGCAAGTTTTTGTCAAAGAGAATTCATTCATGAAGAGATGGAAGGCACAGGTCAAACACCTACCTACTGAGATTAGCATTTGGGAGTATTTCTAGGATTAAGAAGCTACTGGGTGACTCAAGGCATAGGTAAGGGAAGAGATTTATCTTTATAGACCTGTGTAGGATGCATGTTGGTTGTATTATTGACTTGTGGGTGGTGTTTTGGCTTCTGATGTTACAAGGTCTAATGGAAACCTGAGTAAGCTGAAGTAGAGTTGAAGTTTGCCAAGGAATTGGCTTTCAAGTGTCAGGAAGGTAACCTAAGCAGTAGTTTCTTGTCATAGCCTACACAGCAGAGGTGCTCTCTTCTGTGAAGCTAATTAACAATGTATTGCTTAGCAGTGCCAGTCTGACAAATTAATGATTTTAAAGTTAGCTGAAAGCTAGTGAACATAGATGGTGTGTTTACATTTTCCCCAGTATGAGAAGAACAGCTAAATTCATGTAAACTCTTTCTAAATTGCTAAGCTTTCTGTTCCCTCTCACTGGAGGGTTCACTGTCAGCATAACACTGTCTACAGAGAAGCTCTGGTGTAAGACCTGTTGTGTTGCTTCTGTCCTGTGTCCTCAGGTCTACTCACTTTTCAGAGTCACTCGTGTGTCTCGACATCTTTGTCACTGTGTACCTAAAACTTGTTCAGTTAGTTTGGAAGTTGGTGAAGTTTCTATTTGGAACTCTCAAAATATGAATGATCCCTTATTTCAATATTCATTTTTTTAGTTTGCGTTTTTTTTTTCTGTTCTTCATTTTAGTCTTCTTTTTATGGTTTTGTCAAAACACATTGGAGTTGCGGTTCGCTCAGGTTGCTCTTCATGATGTGCCACCCTGGGCAGAAGGTGAAAGGCAATGGTATCTTAGAGCAGAAACAGGATATAAAGAAGGTCACTTTTTGAAGAAGGTCCTCTCATAATGCAAATCTTGTCCTTGGGTGCTGACTCATGGCATAGTCATCTTGAAGGTCATCATTTTAAGGCCTGATTTATGGATATATGAATTAGCACATGAATCTTTTAGGTCAAGTACAACCTATGTTAGCATCTCAGTGACTAATTTAGAGAGCCCGAGTAAGGATTTTCATAAAATTTCACTTATCAAGAGGTTTGTTTTTCTCTTTCTTTCATTATTGTTTTTATATGGGAGATTTTAATGCTAACCTGTTTTCTTCTTTTAGTTATATTATTATTGTAGGCAGACAAGTGTATTGTTGAATGATATTAAAAAAGAACTCTATAAATAATTATTCTTAAGGAACTTGGAAAAATAAGCATTGGTGCATATAGCTATAGTGTAAAATGTTTAAACATAATTTTATAGAGTTGGATAGGTGTTTGAGATGTTTTCCTGAATAAAAGAGGAAGCCATGTGCAGCTTTAAATCCTCGTAATACTAGTACACAGAAGGCAGAGTCAGGAAGATGGTGAAATCCAGGCCAGCCTAGGTTGCATCACCAGACTCTATCTAAAATAGAAAAGGACTTACAAAGCCGCTGAGTTTTCCAGTGAAGCTGAGCATGTGCAAAATTCCATGTTCAATAACCTGCACTATACAAATAAAGTGGGGATAATAGAGTGTTGTACACAATGACATATCTTTAATCTAGGATGGTTTATGTCACTTAAACAGCCCTCAGCTTTCTGTCTCTGTGTTTGTATACTTATCTTGTTTATATGCTTGAATCTATATAAATGGTGGGAAAGTCTTGAATGAGTTTCCCAAATATTGATAGACCTTAGGTACTGCAACTTTTATGAATTTTGTAATCTTATATTTATGCTTATTTTGATAGGATGAATTTTTCATCATTTATCATTATTTTATAAAAAGCATTGCTATTCCTAAATACAGTTGAGAATGTAAAACAATTATTTTATGACCAGAATGTCAACATTTAAAAATCAGGAACATATTAGCTAGCATTTAATATATGTTTTCAAACTTGATTTTATTTACCTCTGAACTTTAAAGTAACACAGTGCTGAAATTAGTATTTTGTGTATTAACCAGTAGCTTATAATTCTTATTTAGAGAAAATGCTCATTGCCTCTAAGTTTAAAGTAATGAAGGACTAAAAATAAGTATTTTGTGTATTAATTAGTAGCTTAGAATTTTTATTTAGAGAAAATTCTTAAAAGTTTAAAATCAATTTGTATGCCACATTAGCTATGAGCTGTTTATTCATTTTTATTTCTTATTGTTCATATTTTAGCAATATTTCCAAACAAAAAGTTTCCTGACAGATCTAGGAGCTGCTCTTACCTTTAAAATTGCATTACATCTTCAAATACACCGAAGTAAAAATTTTACATTAAAATAACAAAGCTTTACAATATTCTCATCTTGTTTTGTTCTTCCCTTCCCAAAACAAGAATGTCATGAGACTTCTCTGTTAAATATTCAGGCTCAGTTTACCAGGACCATTATTTCATACTAGAATCCTCTGTAATGATGAACTACTTGTAACATCAAAGCACCAGAGATATTATCTCTTCCTCCCAATAGCTCATGACCTAAAAGCTTTTCTTTTTATCTCTGTATGAAAGAAGAATACGTTTTTGAAAACAGCCTCAGCAGATCAGGAACATTGTGTACATCATGTAAAGGAGCCTCCAGAGACACACCTTGGGTTTTGCTTCTGTCCAAAGGCTTTTTTCTTTTTTCAGTATTAGACTTTTCACTATTTTTTTACACATGAAAGAAAGAAACTTGTTATGAACTAATTGTGAGATTCAAAACTACTTCTAAATATATATGTATAGCATATAGAAGATGTACATATGTCACATATATGTGGTATATGATGTTATAAAGCATGTATACAATATGTGTGTACAGCATATATATTCTATGTGATGCATGTAAAGAATACATGTGATATTTTTATATGTATAGAAAACACATGGTGTTTGTATAGAATACATCTGATGCTTGAATGTATAACGTGGTGTGTGTGTGTGTGCTTGAGTAAGCAGAAGATCTAAAAAAGTGCCATTTCAGAGAAAAAGTATGAGTAATTAGGCTTTTATTTAGTCTTGCCTTTTAGAAAATAAGGTTTGTATGTTTTGTCAGACTTCAGAGAAAGTTTTAGGAAACTTTATCTAGGTGCTTCAAAAGGGATATTAGCAATGGGGGTAAAGAGGCTGGAAAGCTGAGTGATGCCCCTGTACCTGGTGGAACAAACAGAGATGGACAGAGTTCATGACCTAAATGCAGGATAGGCATCTCCCTTGCAGATGTTATCTGGAAGTTTGTGTTTAATTGTCACTTAACTGTCCTCTCACAGCTTGCAGGGTTATTGCTTAATCATGTTATTTCTACATGAATGGAGATATATTTACGGGTGGCTTTAATGGTAAATTCAAATAGTCCCCAAAATTCTAGTATTCCATCTTGGACTATGAAAATACATTTGATTTTTTTAAAATGCTTTTGAATAGCTTAATATGTATTGTTTTCATGTGTCCAAGTTTTGCTTGCATGCTTGTTTGTGCACTGTATGATTCCAGTGCCCAGGAGGCCAGAGAACATTATTCCCTCTGGAACCAGAGTTACAGATGACTGTGAGCTGCACTGTGGACTCTGGGAATTGAACCCAGGTCCTCTGGAAGAGCAGCCAGTGCTCTTCACCACTGACCCATCCCTGCAGCCCCCAAATTTTTATATAAACAATTGCAACTATAATATTTATACTTTGATTCTAAAAGTACTATTGAACTTATAAAGACAAGTTGAGTAAAAAATAATTTGGTGACTGAAGAAGTTAAAGCAAAAATAATAACTCTTGGGATCACACTGTTTGATTTAATCAATAAAATATAGGCTGTTAATTCGAGGAATGAAAGAATGAAGTGATCAGAAATGTGTTCATATATTACAGGGTTGTTCTGGAGGTAGGATATCATATTGTTACAGTCAGCAGGGTAAAATCCTGATTCCACTGGGTAGTGGACTAAGGTTCTGTAACTCACTGAGAAAAGCAATTGTGTTACAGGCCTAGGCAGTGGATGTTCTTATTTAAGACATGTAAAGGAGTAGTATGTCTTGCACCCACTTTAACAATCCATTGTTCAGTTAATCATAGATTTATCAATCTAAGAGTATTGATCATGCCAAATACTATGTTGTCTACATAAAAAATGAGATTAACCAAGATGACTACTAGTGAATAACTTAAATATTTTTGCATAGATTTTATAATGGCAATTATGGATTGAGAAATCAAGAGAAACTATAGCAAAGACAAAACAAATAAAGTAGAAAATGCTTGGAGGACATATGCCCTTTTTATCACTCAAAGATCCAGGTTGCTTCTCAATGAAACTAATATCTGGAATTTATCAGGAAGAAATGTTAGACAAAGATATTCTACATGAAGAAGTGACGTGTTTAAAGACCCTGTGGGTATTCAGGATACCACAGAAAAGTGCACAGGGAGAAAGGGAGAGGAGTGAAACTGTACACCAAGTATAGCTTCCTATGTGGTAATTTTTTTTTCTCTTCCATTTTTTTCATTGAGAAAAGGAAAAAAAAAAACCAAGTTTCCACCTCCCCCCAGCCTCCCATTTCCCTCCCCGTCCTCCCACCCTTCTCCCCCTCCTCCCACCCTTCTCCCCCTCCTCCCACCCTTCTCCCCCTCCCCCCAAACTCCTCTCCCCCTCCCTCTCCAGCCCAAAGAGCAGTCAGGGTTCCCTGCCCTGTGATAAGTCCTAGGTCCTCCCCTCTCCGTCCATTCCTAGGAAGGTGAACATCCAAACTGGCTAGGCTCCCACAAAGCCAGCACATTATGTAGGTTCAAAACCCCGTGCCATTGTCCTTGGCTTCTCATCAGCCCTCATTGTTCGCCATGCTCAGAGAGTCCAGTTTTATCCCATGCTTTTTCAGTCACAGTCCAGCTGGCCTTGGTGAGCTCCCAATAGAGCAGCTCCACTGTCTCAGTGGGTGGGTGCACCCCTCGTGGTCCCGACTTCTTTGCTTATGTTCTCCCTCCTTCTGCTCCTCGTTGGGACCTTGGGAGCTCAGTCCAGTGCTCCAGTGTGGGTCTCTGTCTCTATCTCCATCCATCACCAGACTTGAACCTAGAGTGGCTCCCAGATGCCCAAGCCGAGGTCCCCAGTTAGTTCCTTGGGCAGCTGAGGATAGGGAACCTGAAATGACCCTATCCTATAGCAATACTGACGAATATCTTGCATATCATCATAGAACCTATGTGGTAATTTTATAATAAAATGTTTATATTACAGGTGAACTTGAATATTTCCAAATTATAGTTCTTATAACATTAATAATCAGATTTGATATTTTGAATATCAAATGTTTAGCATTTTATTGATTGGTAGAAATGTAGTGTAGGACATTACCTGGTTCTTTGAAGTATAGATTAGCTATGTAGGGATTACTCCAGAGAAATTAACTTTACTCATAATTCTCCACCCATAAACTCCTGATATCAGGAATATATATATATATATATATATATATATATATATATATATATATACACGCATACACACACATGTGTGTGTGTGTGTGTGTGTGTGTGTGTGTGTGGTAATATAATTTGAATCATCATGTTTCAAGTGCTGGAGAAGAGATTCAAACCAGCCATTATCAGAAAAATATGAATCTTCTGACTAAAAATCAAAGCGCTTAAAGGTGTCTGTGACAGTTACGTCTTGAAGGATGCGTGAGTGTTCAAAATGAATTAACTGAATGAAAAGGAATAAGCACCTTGGAGAGAGTAAAGCTAATGTGGTTTGGAATAGCTTATGTGTACATGAGAAAGTGTTTGAGGCTGAGCTGGCATCATGCTGGATAATTTCCAGGAATCATTCATTACTGAGAAGCCAAAGTTTATAGATGAATTTTTTTTTAAAAAAATATGTAGACAGTGTGTGAATACTGAACATTTATAAGTGAAATATTGATTTATTCATTTCATATCAGCTTAGGAAGACTGTTGTGAAAATAAGTTGCTGCATTGTATATAGAATATATTGGAGAATATAGTGATAGAATGTTGATGCAATCTAAGTAATCAAAGATGAAATTGCCAAACATAAACTTCCTTGACCTACGCTGAATGAGGTGTTAGCTTTTAGAGTCAAATAACCTCCTCCAACGTTTTAGTCACCAATAGACCACATACACTAAGTTAATCTATAATATATCTTCCTAGTCAACCTCCTCCAACATTTTAGTCACCAATAGACCACATACACTGCAGTGACTCTATAATATATCCTCCAGTGGCAATGTTGACATTTGAACCTGAGAAACCATACTCTGATGTATATACAGTGACAACAATCACCCTCTGCATGTTTTTCAGAATACGTTATCATTAAGTGAGACACACCATGGCAATGGAAAGTACTAATATGGTAAAAATGGTGCCACATTCAAGGACTTTGTTTCCCTTGCAGAGATCAGGCAGTGAAGATAAACAAATACATACACTTGCACACATGCACACACACACACACACACACACACAAAATATGTGTGCACATACAGAGAAAGAACACGGAGAGACAAAAATAGAGAAAATGAGGGAGAGAGAAAGGATCGTGGGAGATGGGGTTAGATCTGAATTCTTGAGGTCTGTATGATTTGTTCATAAGTTTTACTCTAGGCTTTGATAGTTTGTAATGAGTAATGAATAGGGAGAAGTTACCTAATTCTGCTTCTAAAGAATTAGGACACCTTGCTTGGCAGCATAGCTCTCTGTGTGCAAGACAATGTGTAACATACCTCCCTTGACATGCTTGCTTCCCATTGTCCTGCTGTATTAATTATAAATAAGAGCATTGAAGAAGAAAGCATGTACATTAAAGATGTGCCATGTACCTGGAGGGGGGACTTCACAGAGAAAATACATGCAGTCCATTGAAATATCAGTGACATAGTCTAAAACTAAAGAACTTCATAGTTTAATAGAAATAATGCAGGTTGGTTCCATTTGTTCTCAGTAGCAGGAATATTTATCTATGAAGATATATGATATGGGAAGTACTTCTGTATATGTGTTGCTTTTATTTGTTAACAAATAAAGAAACTGCTTTGACCTGTGAATAGGCAGAATAGAACTAGGTGGGAAAACTAAACTGAATGCTGGGAGAAAGCAGGAAGAGTCTGGTAGGTGCTGCTGGGGACAGATGCACTGGAACCATGTCAATAAGCCACAGCCATGTACATAGATTAATAAAGATGGATTAATCAAAGATATGAGCTAACTAACAATATGCTTAAGTGATTAGCCAAGCAGTGATTTAAATGATATAGTTTCTTAGTGATTATTTTGTGGTCTGGGGAGCCAGAAATAAACAAGTGGCCTCCAACAATAGAAATGCTTTTTTCTGAAAGCCTAGACTTATTTTCTTGGCTGTGCTGTTATTTTCAAATTATTAAATACTTGAATACTATAAATATTAGTAGAATCCTATTTTTAAAATATAATTGCCATAAATTTTATTTTATTGTGTCAAGATTTGTCATGGAGAATAGATAATAAACCAACTATTTATACTTATATTTGCAATATGTATATAATATGTACTTTCATTTATCCTCATTAAGACCTATTATGAAACTGAGAGGTCAATCCAATGATTCTAAAATTTTCTTTGAAACTGTGAACTAATTGCTCTTGTTAATTATTTAAACCAGTCCAAAACTAAGTTTCATTTCATTAAAATTGAGGTCTCATGGAATTGGGCATGATAGTTTGCTTCTTTAGTCTCAGCACTTGTGAGGCAGAGGCAGGTGGGTGTCTGTGCTTTCAAAGCCATCCTGGTCTAAGTAGAGTTCTAGGCCAATCACAGTTATGTGGTGACAATTTTTCTCAAAAAAAGTGAGAGGGTCCATATTACTATTTTCTCACTCCCCCCCCCACTGAGTTTATGTAAAAAAAATCTTATTTTGGTTGATTTTGGGTTTTCTAAATTTATGACTACCAAAGTAAACTGTAAGTTTTTAAAATTACCTTAGCTTTTTAAAAGGGAAGCAACTTCTTAAAAGTGCCAAAAAGGGTTAGAGAAATGACTCAGTGGTTAAGAGCACTGCCTACTCCTCCAGAGGTCCTGAGTTTAATTCCCAGCAACCACATGGTATCACACAGTCATCTATAATGGGATCTGTTGCCATCTTCTGCAATGATGGCTTATATACAAATAGAGCACACATAAGCGTAAATAAATGAGTATTTTTTAAAATGTGCCAAATAATCCTATTTAGTCACTTTATACCTTTTGTATATTTTAATAAAGCTAACAATTAAATGATGAGTTCCGATGTCATCCTAGTTGTTATATAAACTCATACAGAAACATTTTATAATTATTTAACTGGTGTGTTTATAACTTAATAAGTTCATTCAGACTTGAGGTTCTCAAAAATAACTTAATACTTTGATCTTTGGAGCAATCTTACCTTTAAAAGAATATGCACAGAATGAAATTAAAGGAATAAATTATTTTGTCTATCTTTGATGGCACATGATAATGTATTTTTATAGGTATTCAATAATTAGATATATCAGGTGTCAGAGACCATTTAGGAAATACTGTACAAGGTCAATTGTAATCATGCTGAAAAGTTTTAAATGTGTGCTAGTTTTCATCAGAGGGAATGTGTGAGTAAGCTATGGGTGGAAGGACTTCTCTCATAGAGCTTCTTACTAATGGAAGAATATTTTTATTTTCATCTTGCTAACATGCCAGCATTTGCCCCTCTTTGCCAAACGTAAAAGACAGAACATGGGAGAGCTCGTTACAGAGACTAGCATGCTCCATCGCCACAGCCAGAGGACAGAGCGAGTTAAGGTGTAGGTTGTGATTTCAGTGCCCCTCCACATCCTCAAGGGGTCTGGGGTAAAATGCTTACTAAGCAGTTCACTTGGTCTGTCAGAGTGATTCACGAGATGAGAGGTAGTTTAAGTTAAGGGTGGGTGACGGTTTTGTAGAGGTACGTCAATATCTGATGCATTCGAGAAACGTTTCCTAGAGAATGTTACTTTGGAACTGACGTTTTAGGGAAAATGTACTTTTTGATTGTTTACTTGTTTTCCTTAAAAGCTCCCTCCCTGAGGAGTTCACGGAGAGCACCTACTTCTGTTTTCTCCTGGAGGAAAACACAATAGTTTATAGTGCTGCCGTTTGGTCCATGAGTTTTTCCTCTTATAGACCTTATGATCAGACATTGTTTTAAATTCGTATCAAAAGGATTTGAATGTAATTGGTGGTGTTAAAACAGAAACTAAAAATAACAGAAATAACTCACATATTTTTTGTTTTTTACATTTTCTCAGGAGCTTAATGTTCTTCTGTCTGGTGACTTGAACTAATATCTTCCTAGGCAATAACTTTTCGCCTTCAAACTTATTTAGGGATGCCCATTTTGAGGCTTACAATCTGTGTCACTGGTAAAGTTGCAATGCCCAAACTATGGTCCATAAGTTTTAGGTCAAATCCAGCCTGTGAACATGTTTATAAATAAAGTTGTATTGGATGTTGTTCATTTGTATATGATTTGTAACTGCTTTTCTGTTTCAACTAAAGAGTTGAATAACTTTGATGCTTATTATAAAGTAACAGAAAGTCTATGTTGTGAGCTATTTTGGCCCTTCAAGAAGAAAACTTGACTTTAGAAGAATATATTGTTTTTTGTTTGTTTTTGTTGCATGCAATGGAAATATATCTGAATTATTGCAGGTGCTTTTTGCTTTTATTTACAAAGTGAGATATGTTTGTGGGACTGACTTATATTTTCTAAATATTGTGATATTTTTTTTCTAGAAGGAAGTTGTGCTTTAATACATTTTATATGCAGTCCGAGGCAGTAGTAAGTTTGCATCACTCAGATTAAACTTTCAGATAGGCTACAA
Organism: Microtus oregoni; assembly: GCF_018167655.1. Taxonomy (NCBI): domain Eukaryota; kingdom Metazoa; phylum Chordata; class Mammalia; order Rodentia; family Cricetidae; genus Microtus; species Microtus oregoni. The sequence goes on from NW_024543076.1 coordinate 21,115,683, forward strand.
GATCAGCATATAGGGGAAATGGAGGCCAGGCTCGGGAGAGTCCTGTGATAGCTTCTTACTCTGCAGAATTTCACACCTGAGAAGTGCACCAATGAGCTTCTTTTGAAATCATTTACCAGCATGCTCATGGGTCTAACTGAATATGGCTGCACATTCATTCTCTATAGCAGGCAATTCCTTTTGGTTTCTCAGCAATATTCCCCAAATCAACTTAATATTTTTTAATTTATCACATTTATTTCCTAAAAAGAGAAGAGGGAAAGTGATTAGAAACAATATGTATACATGTTCCAAGTTATTTTCTTAACTTTTTGGTATCTTTACTTGTATGTGTTTGTGTGTGTATGTGTATCCATTTAAAAATATCCATCAGAAATTTAATATACTATTTTTTCATGATGTAATTTTTCAGTAATAATACAGCGGTTTACAGTATTTTCAAAAATGGTAAGGAAATAATCATTCAGAACCAAACTGGCATTTTTATATATAACATCCTATTTAATTCTTTTCATCTCAGCTATGCAGTTCTGTGTATTTGAATCCAATGGAGAAAATGTGGTTTTCACATAATCTTCTTCTGTTACAAGAGCCATAATCATTTAATGGGATACTGTAAGCTGGCACTACATAAGGCATTTCTGAAGGCAACAGGGAACTCTTCAGGGGAGTGCAAATTGGAGAGCACCTAGGGTCCATTGCATTTTAGTATTCCATCTAATACAATCAGGATGGGTAAAAAAAATCAGTAATCAGTGATTAAGAAGGATGTTGCAACTTATCAAACATGATCAAATACAACGAAGAAAAATTAAAAGAGTAAGTAATTTACATTTGAAGAAATACTTAGATACTCCCAATGATAGTCTTGAAATGGTAGTTGAATAAAATACAGCAATAAACCTGAAATTTAAAAGATCTGATAGAAAAAAAGATCTGATAGAACTGGTATATTTATTTTAAGTAAACAAATCCATTTTCAGACTTCAATGATATTAATTTACACAAAACCTTGTGAGAAAGTAACTGCACTATTTATTACCTCAAGACATAAGACTCCTATGTTCTGAATATCAAAATGTAAGGAAATTCTGTGTAGAAAAGGGATCAAAATTTTGTGACATCAGAGCAAATAGAAATGAATTTTTAATAAAGTGAAGATTTTATTTAAAAGTCAAGACTCCAAAATTACATTAAATGATATCTGGAAGGCATTAGCAATTACTGAAATAATTCAGGTCACAAGGAAATATTCCTGATCCTCATCCCACTTTTCACACTGCTTATGTATTCTTCAACACATATTCACACTCATGTGAACATACAAAGGAAATAAACAATGAATCATGATAAACATACTTTGTCTATATAGTTATTGTTAATTTTTTTGTTCTTAATTTTTTTGAACTTATTTTTTATGTTCTATTTTATTTACTTTTTAAATATTATATTGAAATTTTATTTTTCTTTCCTTTTATTAATTATTTTTTTCATTCATTTTACATCTGGATCTCACTATTCCTTCCTTCATCTCCTTCAGTCCTTCCTCCCACCCTATATCTCCTCTGATTCCCTCCATCTACTCCTCCTATGTTTCTCTTCAGAGAGGGGCAGCCCTCCCATGGGTGTCAACAAAGCATGGCATATCTAGTTGAGGTAGGACTAAGTGCCTTCCTCCTTTTGTATTGAGGCTGGACAAGGCAACCCAGTCTGAGGAAAACATCAGCACAAGTGTTAGGGACAGGCCCTGATCCCACCGCTAGGAGTCCCACAAATATACCAAGCTATATAACTCACACATATGTAGAGGTCCTAGGTAGGCCACATGCAGGCTCCCTTGATGTCAGTCCAGAGTCTGTGAGCTCCTATGAGCACCAGTTATTTGTTTCTGTGTGTTCCCTTGTGATGACCTTGAGCCTCCCACTCCCTCCAATACAATCCTTCCTCCCTCACTTCAACAGGATCCAAGAGCTTGGTCCAGTACTTGGCTGTGGATCTCTGCATCTGTTTCCATCAGTTACTGGATAAAGGCTCTCTGATTGCAATTAGGATAGTCACCAGTCTGATTACAGAAGATGGCCAGTCTAGGGACCCTCTGCATTATTGTATGGAGTCTTGGCTAGGGTCATCCTTGTGGATTACTGAGAGTTTCCCTGGCACTAGGTTTCTCCCTGACACTGAAATGCATCCCTCCCCACCATCAAGACATCTCTTTCATTACTCTCTTCCTTCATCCCACCTCAACCCGCCCAACCTGATCACTCATGTTCCCACCGTGCTCCCCTCCCCCAGTTTACCCAGGAGATTTCTTCTATTTCCCCTTCCAAAGGAAATCCATGTGCCTTCCATTTTGGACTCTCTTTGTTGCCTAGCCTCTCTGGGACAGTGGATTGTAGTCTGATTATCCTTTGCTTTGCAATTAATATCAATTTATGAGTGAGACATACCATGTTTGTCTTTCTGGGTCTGGGTTACCTCACTCAGGATGATTTTCTTCCTATTTGGAATTCAGCTATCTGTCCGATGTGGGGTTGGTGAAGATTTTTTTTATCACTCTGTAGACTGCCATTTTTTCTCATTGACAGTGTCCTTTGCCTTACAGAAGCTTTTCAGTTTTATTAGCTCCCATTTATTAATTGTCAATATCAGTATCTGTGTTACCGTTGTTATATTCAGGAAGTTTTCTCCTGTGCCAATGCATTCAATGCTACTTTTCACTTTCTCTTCTATCAGGTTCAGTGTAACTGGATTTATGTTGACATTTTTGATATTCTTGGACTTGAGTTTTGTGCAGGATATGGATCCATTTGCCAGGACCATTTTGTAAAGATGTTTTCTATTTTTCCATTGTATAGTTTTGGCTTCTTTGGAAAACATCAGGTGTTCATAGGTATGTGGACTTATGTTAGATGCTTCGAATCATATTTCATTGATTCATTTGTCTGTTTTTATGTCAATACCATGCTGTTTTTATTACTATAGCTGTGTAGTAGAGATTGAAGTCAGAGATAGTGATACCTCTGGAAGTTCTTTTATTGTACAGGATTGTTTTTGCTATCTTGGGTTTTTTTGGGTTTTAGTATAAAGTTGATAATTGTTATTTTGAGGTCTGTGAAGAATTGTATTGGGATTTTGATTGGGATTGCATTGCATCTGTAGATTGCTTTCATAAAGTTTACCTTTTTTTCTGTGGTAATCCTACTGGTGCATGAGTGTCAGGATTCTATTTTCTTATAAAAATTCTTAATATTTTTTCTTTAAGGACTTTAAGTTCTTATCATAAAAGTATTTCACTTTCTTGGTTAGAGTTACTCCTAGATATTTTATACTCTTTGTGGCTATTATAAAGGGTGATGTTTCTCTAATTCCTTTCTTAGCTCATTTATTATTTGTATAATAATAAACGCTACTGATATTTCTGAGGTAATCATGTTGTCAGCCAAACCACTGAAGTTTTTTTTTTTCCTAGCAGCTATAGATAGAGTTCGTTAGTAGAATTTTTGGGGTCATTTATGTAAACTATCATATCATCTACAAATAGTGAAACTCTGATTTCTTCCTTTCCATTTTGTATCCCCCTGATCTCCTTTTGTTGTTAATGCTTTATCTAGAACTTTGAGTACTATATTGAATAGACAAAGAGGGAGTAGATAACCTTGCCTTGTTCCTGATTTCAGTGGAATTGCTTTGAGATTTTCTTCATTTGATTTGATGTTTGCTGTGGGCTTGCTATATATTGCTTTTCCTATGTTTAAGTATGTACCTTGTATCATGGATCTATCCATGACCTTTAATGTGAAGGGGTGTTTGATTTTGTCAAAGGGTTTCTCAGCATTTATCATGTAGGGTTTTTTTTTTGTATCAGTTTGTTTATATGGTAGATGGCACTGACAGATTTTTATATGTTGAACTTTTTTATATACATCTCTGAGATGAAGCCCACTTGATCATGTTGGATGATTTTTTTAATGTGTTCTTGGATTTTGTTTGCCAGTATTTTACTGAGTATTTCTGCATCAGTGTTCATGGGATATCGGTCTGTCATCCTCTTTCTTTGTTGCATCTTTGTGTGGTTTGGGTATCAAGTAACTGTTGCCTTATAAAAAGAATTTGGCGATATTTCTTCAGTTTCTACAGTGCAGAGCAATTTGAGTATTGGTATTAGCTCTTCTTTGAAATTCTGAACGAATTCTGCACTGAAACTATCTGATCCTTGTTGGGAGCAGTGAGACCCCAGATCCCGAATTTCTTGTAATCCCCTGATCTGAGTGCCTACAGCTGCTCTGAGCAGGAGACCTTCAGGAGTTCCTGATGGCAGGAGAGTGGTTTCTGGTGGGTTTGGCCGGGGCGTTCCTTTCTCTATATAATCTGCCCCTGAACACAATAAAGGGGGCATTCTTGGGGAATTCAAGGATGATCCGTGTTGCTGTCTCTCTGTCTGTGTGTGTTTGTGTATTTTAACCTCCAGCCCCCTTGCCCAAAGCTCGTGAACTGGGTGCCAGCGCACAGAGCACAGACACAGGGACACGGTGCGTGGCAGATCCTGAGCTTTCTTTTGGTTGGAAGGCTTTTAATGACTACCTCTACTTCTTTAGGCATTATAGTTCTATTTAATTGCTTATCTGGTCTTGATTTAGTTTCTACACGTGATATCTGTCAAGAAAATTGTCTATTTCTTTTAGATTTTCCAATTTTGCTGAGTACAGGTTTTTGAAGTATGAACTAATGAGTCTCTGGATTTCCCTCACTGTTGTTATGCCTCCCTTTCATTTATGATTTTAATTTGGATATTCTCTCTCTGCCTCTTAATAAGTTTGGATAAAGGTTTGTCTACATTTTCTCAAAGAACCAACTCTTTGTTTCACTGATTCTTTGTCTATTTCTCTTTGCTTTTATTTTATTGATTTCAGCTTCAAGTGTGATTATTGCCTGTAATCTATTCCTCTTGGGTGAGTTTGCTGTTTTGTTTTTGTTCTGGAGCTTTTGGTGTGCTGTTAAATCACTAGTGTGAGATTCTCTACTTTATGTAGGTACTTAGTGCTAAGAGCTTCCTCTTTTGGCTGTTTTTGTAGTGTCCCGTAAATTTGGGTATGTTGTATATTCATTTTCATTGTATTCTAGGAAGCTTTAATTTCTTTCTTCATTTGTTCCTTACCCAGTGTTAATTTCCAAGAGTTTGTAGGTTTTCTGTAGTTTATGTTGTGTTGGATTCTTACTTTAACCCCAAGCGTACTGATAAAATAGAGGGGATTATTACTTTTTTTTCTATCTGTTGAGATTTGCTTTGTAACCGGGTATGTGGTCAGTTTTGTAGAAGGTTCCATGATGTACTGAGAAGAAGGTATATATATATATATATATATATATATATATATATATATATATATATTTTGTTTTTGGCTGAAATGTTCTATAGATGTCATTAAGTCCGTTTTAGTTATAACATCTGTTATTTCTTATTATTCTCATTATTTCTGTCTGGTAGATCTGTCCATTGGTGAGAATGGAGTGTTGAAGTCTCCCACTATTAATTAGTGGGGTTTGATGTGCAATTTAAGCTTTTGTAATGTTTCTTTTACAAATGTGGTTGGCCTTGTATTTAAGGCATACATGTTCAGAATTGAGATTTTATCTTGTTGTATTTTTCCTGTGATGAAAATGAAAAGTCCTTCTCCATCTCTTTTGATAAGTCCTTCTCCATCTCTTTTGATTACCTTTAGTTTTAAGTCTATTTTGTTAGATATTAGGATAACTATACCAGCTTGTTTCTTAGGTCCATTTGATTGGAAAATCTTTTTCCAACCCTTTACTCTGAGGAAATGCCTGTCTTTGAAGTTGAGGTCTGCTTGCATACAGAGGAAGGCTGCATCCTGTTTTCCTATCCATTCTTAGCCTGTGTCTTTTTATTTGCAAATTAAGTTCATTGATATTAAGAGATATTAATGACCAGTGATTGTTAATTTCTGTTATTTTTGTTGTTGCTGTTGTTGGTAGTAGTAGTTGTGTGTGTGTGTTTCCTTTCTTTGGGTTTTGTTGGTGTGAGATTATCTATTTTCTGTATTTTCATAGTTGCAGCTAACTTCCTTAGGTTGGAGTTTTCCTTCTAGTACTGTCTATAGGTCTTAACTTGTGGATAGGTATTGTTTAAATCTAGTTTTGATATGAATATCTTGCTTTTTCCATCTATGAGGATTGAAAGTTTTGCTGAGTATAGTTCTGTGGTCTGGCGTCCATGTTCTTTTAGTGTCTGCAAAATGTCTCTCTGGGCCCTTGTGACTTTTAGATTCCCCATTAAGAAGTTGGGTTTAATTCTGTTAGGTCTGCTTTTATATGTTACTTGGCTTCTTTCCTTTGCAGCTCTTAATATTCTTTCTTTATATTGTATGTTTAGTGTTTTATTTATTATCTGATGAGGTAACTTTTTTATGGGTTCAATTACTTGGTGTTCCTTAAGCTTCTGTATCTTCATAGGAATGACCTTCTTTAGGTTGGGAAGTTTTCTTCTCTGATTTTGTTGAATATATTTTTGTGCCTTTATGCTGGGATTCTTTTCCTTCTTCTATTCCAATTATTCTTAGGTTTGGTCTGAAGATCAATGAGTTTTAGCTTGTTCAAAGTTGTTGAGAAGTATGGCTACATACCCTGACCTAGAGTGTGGTTACTTGTTGTTTTTGACATTAATTAACATGGCCCATATAGATAGATTCCCCTCCACCCTGACCAAAGGTCAGGAAATTCTAGCATATTTCTCCATCTTTTTTTAAACTAATAGGTTTGACCCAGGGAGTGGCTACCTTCAGGATACTTGGTCTAGGGTGGGTTCACTGCCTAAACAACAGAATACTTTTCTCAGGAATTAATAATTTGATGTCTTGAGTATTAAAACAAGTAACTGTTCTAGTTGTCTTTGTCTCATGTTAAAGCAGTCTTTGTCTTCTTGTCCCCATTGTATTGGAGTAGAAAAGTAGATGGAAAATTAAACACAGGTGGGATTTCAGTAATTTAGGGTCTTAAATGTAATCCTAGAATTTATCTCAAGTGTAGAGAATGGTTTGGAGGACATGGACACAGGGGCTCTAGATTGATTGACATATGGCTGTTAGGACGATGTTAGAAAGAACCAGTTATGTGGAAAATTGACATCATTACCAATGAGTTTACAGTTAATAGTTGTATCTTGGTATGAAAAAGTATAAAAAAAAGTACAACTAATATGAAGAAGGATCAGGCGTGGCTTAAATTTATGTACTTTAGGCTGCATTAGTCTTGTTTGTGTATGTATGTGTATTTTGTTATCAGAATCAACTTCCATATATTCATATATATATATGAATATATATGAATATATATATGAATATATATATTCATTGTGTGAATATATAAGTTTTATTTATCATGTTTATTAATTTTGAGTTGTCATATAATTCACATAGATTTTGTTCTTTTTCATTTGCCACTGACCCTTGTCTGTACTTCTTTGTTTTCTCACACCCCACAGTAGCCCGCCTTTGCTTTCCATTACCCTCTTGTCTGCACCTTTCAGATTTCTTCATTTCCTCTCATAGCTCATGATTACCCCCCCCCCCACACACACACTTACACACATTCATGAATTAAAATCTAGGTTCCACATTTGGGTGAAACACATGGTGTTTTTCTTTTAGAGTTTGGCATATTTTGCTTAGCATAATGATCTTTAGTTTTGCCTATTTTCTTGTCTATTTATTCTCACAGTGAAATTAAATTCTACTCTACAAATGTACCATATTCTAATAATCTACTGTTCTAATGATGGACATATTGACTGATTTTATTTCTTCATGTGAAAAGTACAGAAATAAATGAGGGTGTTCAAGTATTTTTAGGGTGTATCAATTTAGCACTTTAGAGAAATTATACCCAGGAGTTAGATAGCTGGGTCATATGGTAGTTCTAGTTTAACTTTTTGAAGAATCTTCACATTGTGCTCCATAGTGGGTATTTAAATTTACATTTCCATCAGCAATGCATAAATCATTGTCTTTCCCCATATCCTCACCAGTTTGTTGTCATATATGTTCTTAATGCCATAAGAACTAGTCATTCTGATTAGAGTGAGATGGAATAAAGCAGTCTCTGTATTTTCCTGATTGACAAGGTGTAAAATATTTTAAAAAATGCTTATTGGACATTTGCATATTGAGTGCATTGGCCTATTTAATAATTGAAGATTATTTCATGGTTGGTTTTTGTTGAATATATATAATATATTATAATATTATATTATTCTAAATATTATATGTATATTCTAAATAATACCTCCCTATCTTAGAGTTTATATTGCTGTGATAAACACCATGGCCAATGCAGAACTGATGGGGGGAGGAAAGAGTTTATATGGCTTATACTTCTGTACTCTGGTCTGTCATATAAAATGATGATAAAACTCAAGGAATGGAACCTGGAGCTTCTCCCTCACTTATGTCTCAAAGAATTTTCCCTGTTTACCTATAGCAGTTTCAAAGCTTCACAACATATTAAGGCCTTTGGTTGATTTTGAATTGAGTTCTGTGCAGAATGAGAGGCACGGTTCTAATTTTACTCTTCCACAAGTGGACATCTAGTTTTCCAAGCGACTTCTGAAGAAGAGGCTGAACACAAAGTCAGCATTAATAATTTTCCATGCACTGATAATGAATTTGTTAAGTGTAGATGGAAATTTCTGTCTTGCCTTGTCCCACAATTATTCAGTACCAAAGTAACACAGAGGCTTATCATAATTATAAATTATAATCTGTATGGCCTATTAGCACAGGCTTATTATTAAATTAGCCCATAATTCTTGTCTATGTTTAATCACATGCCTTGGTACTTTTTCTCAGTTAAGTAGTCTCAACTTACTTCCTCTCTGTCTGGCTGGTGACTGACTCTCTGCCTTTCCTCATCTCAGAATTTTCTTAGTCTGGTCACCCCGCCTATACTTCCTGCCTGGCTACTAACCAATCAGCATTTTATTAAACTAATATGAATGACAAACCTTTATAGTGTACAATAGCATTATCCCACAGAGTTTCCCCCATTTTTTTTCAAAACAAGAACTCTGACTCTAATCTCCTTTGTTTAGTGTTTTCCTGACTATTATCCATAAAAACTTGTAACAAACACACTGAACAAAGACAAATATTCACAATCCATATTTGGGAAATATAGGCAGAGTTTTCTAAGCTACCCCTGTAATCTTATGGGGACACAAAGAAAATTGAGGAGTATGGTCCAGCTCTGACTATATTGAGGCTGAATCATCTCAGTCAGCAGTCCTTAGGATGTTCTGGATGTAGAACTCAGAGGGAACTGCAAAAGAGGTCCTCAGAGACATTTGATCTGGGCCAACCACTCCTATCAGAGATTTTTCCAGGGATGTTCCTTGATCAATCTGATTTTTCTTAACCCAGAATGAATCCACAGCCCCTCATTTCCTGTGGAAATAAAAGCAGAACCTCTCTCCAAAAGTAATATATCTTTTTACTTAAATTTTGAAGTCAAGATAATTTTAAAATATGTAGGTTGGTTTAATCCAGCAGCATTTATAATCAAATGTCTTCTAGCAGTTGTTGCTCCTTCTTTCAAGCAATTCAGAGACAACACAATAACATACAGTATCCAGACATTTTGTGTATTTTCCATTTTTATATCTTTTTTACTCTATTTCTTTTATCTTTGTTTTCTAATTTTTTTTGAGACAGGGTTTTTCTGTGTTTCTTTAGCTGTCCTGGAACTCACTCTGTAGACCAACTTAGGCTCAAACTCACAGATATCCACCTGCCTCTGCCTCCCAAGTGCTGGGATTAAAGGTGTGTGCCACCACACTTGACTATTCTATTTCTTTTTTATAAAGAACTTTCTCTATCCTTTTTTTCTTTCCCAAGCCTATATGTATTTTTAAACACACTGCAAAACATTTACAGGGTTTTTTTTTTTTTTCGGTCTGAATTTGTCCTTACTGTATATCTCTATCTTTGTCTGAGTACATATCTGCTAAGCAATATGACTAGGATTAAAACTCTGACTTTGTTGGCTGGCTCCACTCTATTCCTTAGGTTTTTGAGAGTCTGACCTCATGGAAGAGGTACTGTGGCAGAATACAAATTTATTGCCGCAACTCTGTGGACTATCTAGGTCCATGTTCCCACCAAGAAACCTGATGCTGGCTGCTCATGACACCCTTTAGGACTCTTAAAATAGCTGAGAGTTTTTGCCTCTAGTGCTGAGTCAGTCAGGAAGCTACTCTTAATACAGATATTCTGAAATAAAATTATATATAAATCTCCAACTCTCCATGTGCACACAGTTCTTGATTTACATTGATGTTAGGTGTAAATTTTTCTAATCTATTTGTCTTTCAGATTATAAATCTCACATATTCTTAGAAATAAGAATTGCTCTAATATAGGATTAGTCTTGTCATTTCACCAAGTTCATGAGTAATTTAGACATATAATTAATATCATGCCTTGGCTGTCTTCCTCAGTTATTTAGTTTTCTAATTCCCCAAAGTGCACTGGAAGATGGGAATATCTGAACTACTCTTTTGTCTTTAGGACAATATTGTTTTAAATAGCCTTCCTGGATTCCTAGCGCTATCACTTGCTCATTTAGTTATTTCTTAAGTATATTAGAAAAATTTGAAATTAAAAAAATTTCAACTACATCTTAAATAAATTAAGAAAGATATGTATGTCTGGAAAAGCTGTAAGTAGCAGGCATATAGCATAATGGAGATAATGATCAATGTAAGCCGGTAACTTCTATTGGGAATAAGCATGAAGGTTTCAAATTGCATTTTAAATCCAAATTACTTGTTTTCCTAGCATTTATTGTATACAAAATACACACAGAAGCTGCTTAGCTAAGACAGGTAGTTTGAAAATGTTTTACCATTTTTATCTAAAAGAATGTCAGAATATATATATATATTTTAAAAAAATAAAAAATGCTAAGTATAATAAAAGTGTGTATTTATGCTCTCGGCAGCCAAATGTGCTTTTTAATGGAATTTAAATAAATGGAATTTTTATGACAAAAAAAGCAACAGTAAAGGCAGTGATTATGTTTTTCATAGTTCATTTGCCTTCTTTGCCCTGAAGACCTTGTATGGAGGAAAATGAGATCCTGAGTGAAGTCTACAATGTCATTGACTCTAAAGAAGGACTCAGAGACACATTGGTGTTTAATGACCCTTACTGGCCCATGCAATGGGAACTTGTATGATCTTAAAAAAATAGATGGTTCTTTGGCAATGTTAAGAAATATTATTTTTGTCAAGTTTTAATGCAGTAGACAGACACTTTTATGCACTGGCTGCTTTTATCTATTGATATTGCAGAGAGAGACTTAGCAAACTTTGATGAAATATTGTTAGGCTCTTAATGAGAACTAATCTTTTAAATTTGATTACAACCTGAGGGCTTGTTTAATCTAGAAAAGGTATCAGTTAAAAAAAATGAAAAGGCAAGACATTAAATTTAGTATGTTAAAACAGACTCATTACATAGATATGCTATTATAATTCAGTCCTGAAATTTTGTTCTTGAATAACTCAGAATATATTGTATTCTGTCCACAATGAAAGGACTCCTTCTCTTTGTGAAATGATATTAGAGTACTGCCTATCAATTCTTTTTCACAATGGTCATTGTGTTGGATATTTTGAGAACACATTGCCCTGCCATTTGTAGTAAGGCTGAGGCAATGAAAATGTCTCAGAAAAGCGCCCCAATTTTTTTTTATTACAGATAAAAAGTTTTAAAAGTTGCCATAGGTGTGTCAAAAACCTTTAAAGGAAAGGTGAAGATAACCCAGAGACAAAGTTGGAGAGAAAATGAAAACCGTGTTATGCTGGTATTTAGCTCCTCATAGGTGTATATGACACTGCTGTGGCTGGGCCATTGTTGCAAGTGAGGAAAAGTTTTACGTGCACCTCATCATGTGAATGACATAATAAGGTGAAAAGTGGCATCAGCTCTTACTCTATGACGATCACTGTCAGTTGCCAAGCCTACCATCTGAAACGAGCTAAACACCCATGCTGGAATAGGTTGAGTCCAGTTTTCTGTACTTTCAACTCATCTTTTAAAAGTCAAACATGATTTAGAAAACTCCAAGGGATATATGTGACTAAATTTGATATTTCAAACAAACAAATCAAGAGGGGATAAAAACCTTGAGGATGAATTCAGTTACCTTGAGGTGAGATAATCTGTAACATGTGCATGGACTATAGGTCATAATAGCATCAAACTGTCAAGGAAAACTAGTGATATTAAAAGAAAGGAGTAAGGGAAGTTGAAAGGGTGGCATGAATATATTTTCTGTTCATTTTTCTTCTCTCTGATGAATCAGCAAAAATTAAGATGAATGCTTCATGATTAGGTATAAAACCTTTTGTTATTTGTTGTGTCACAAACATGTAATTTTAATGTTGAGAATTGAGGAAACCAACAATCCTGGAAACATTTGACAGATAGGACAAGGAAGGCAATGATACCTAAAATATGAAAATAATTGAATAGTAGATGGTCAATAGTATGACAGGGATCCTAAGTGAGAACAAATTGTATAGCCCATTCAACAATAAATTCTCTAAAAGCAATGGAAAGAAAATAGACCATGGAAACAAATAGTTAGTTAAATCATAGGATGGCTCACTACATAAGCAATGGGTGATAAACTTTTTTGTAAAAATAAGGCAGTAAGTATTTGAGACTTTGTGAACCACATCACTATGGCATATTATTTTTTTTTTGTTTTTTGACATTCTTCAAAAATTACATGTTTACTTTAGAGCCAAACAAACAAATTCTAGATCGATTTCACTCCCTGAGTGGTTTACTTACAGCAGCAGGGAGGCAGGGCCTGAGGAGCAAAGAGTAGAGAGGATGGCCTCTCAGATTTTGTTGTGCAAGGCATTCTGAGATAGAAGGTTCAGCCGTGCCATACTGGGGCTGTTCTCAGCACCGCCTGAGAGACTGTGTCTGCAGGTACAGAAGTGATCCCTAGTGCAGAGGAAATCCCCAACACAGAAACGAGAAGGCTGACAGTCTTTCTGACACGTATCTATAACAGCAGATTTAAACCGTGTTCCTGGATACACCAAATGAATCTTAAGGGGCATGTGGGTTGTCTTGCTTTAAGTAGGGAATTCAAGTTTGTGTGTTTATAGTCAATCTTCAGTGATTTCCTTCATTTACTAAGTTATTAGACTCTCTCTTCTTCATAAATACTAGTGCATTCTCAGGTTGATTTTTGTACACATATACTTTTCAGCCAATAATATGTTAATCTGGCTTTGTAAAACTTTTCCATGTATCTGCACCAATTCCTCTGTCAAAGTTGTAGAAATTCTCATCTGTTTTCTTACTTGATTCAGTGGTTATGGATATGTAACTGGCCAGATACATGTCTCTAGTGTTTAAACTCAGAATCTCTAGCATGGTGTGACATTAAATCATTATTTTCCTTGAATTGATTGTGTTACTTCTGGTACTATTCACATACAATCTACAGGCCAGATGGAACAAACCCAATATAAATATGAATTTTCATGATTCCTTTAAAAACAATGCTTTGGCTACCATTCTTTTTTTCTTTTTGGACAAATCTTACATATTCTGAAATTTACTTAGGCCCTGTCTTACAACAAGATGTTTGCTTACTAGGATAGACCAATTGTTCTGTATTTTCTTAACAGTGTGTGTGGACTGCTATTTGAATGAGTAAATCAATGGATGATTTAATGTGTTCCCCCAATTAGACAGTGACATATTTAAGGATTGAACAATGCACCTTTAGAATGCAAAATGTGTTAATATATTAGTTAGTTTTTAATAACAAGTAAGTTGTTGTTTAAAGAGTGAACTTTAGTATGTATAATAAATGTAATTACTCAATTTCTTTCCTTTTTCTTCTTTGTTCTAAAGTGTTATTTTTTAAGAGCCATTGGGAAATTAGCTGACCTTTATTGTTCTAACTGAAAAAAATCATTTTATATCTCTATTGTTATTATTATTAATGATAGAATCTTTTTTGCATAGCCCTAGTTGGTATAAACAAAGAGATTTGCCTGCCTCTTTCTCCTGGGTGCTACACTTAATAGCAAGTGTCTCTATGCCTGGGCCTTTATCCATAATTTTGTTTACCTTTTTTTTATTTAAACTTTTTTTTTCATTTTACATACCAACCCCAGTTCCCCCTCCCACTCCCCACTTATCTCCCATCCAACACCTCATCCACTCCTCAGAAAGGGTAAGACCTCCCTTGGGGAGTCAGCAAAGCCTGGCATACAAAATTGAGGCAGGGCCAAGACCTTCCTCCTCAAGTTGGACCAAGATATCTCACCAAAGGGAATGGGCTCCAAAAGTCCAGTTTATGCACCTAGGATAAGTCCTGATTCCACTTCCAGGGGCCCCCCAACAGATCAAACCACATAACTGTTTAACCACATTCAGAGGGCCTGGTTAGGTTCCACTCAGGTTCCCCAGCTGTCAGAGTCCTGAGCTCCCACTAGCTCTCATCAGCAATCTCTGTGGTTTTTCAGGTCACAGTCTTGACACCCCAAGCTCATATGATCCTTTCTCCATCTCTTCAGCTGAACTCCAGAAGCTCAGACCAGTCTTTACCAATACTTTTAAGAAAAAAAAATAGAAAAAAAAAGGATTCTGGTAAGAGAAAAGTCTCAGTGCAGAGGAATGAGGGGATGAAGATTATTTTATCACAAAAGCAGAATAAACTCCATTGGAATGCAGATGGTAGTGAGTTCTCCTATGAATGCTCTTCATTTATCTCTATACTAAATTTACAGAACTGTGGATAAAATTTCCCATCATAGCAGTTGAAGGCACTTTACATATCCTAGAACTCTAACTTTCTTTCCTACCTCTTCTGTGTGGTTGGAAAAAGAGGAAAGAAGGATAATCTGTGGGCTGCAGCCTGCCCATTCCCTTGCAGATAGAAATAAACCACCATATATATCATAGACATCCATCCACAACTGCTCAAAATGCAGAGTTGAAACAATTGACAATAAATCTCTTATTCCAAAAGCTCAGGGAACACCAATGAAAATTGAGAGGAAAGATTGTAAGATCTTTAGGACCAACATACCTGCTAAGATATAGTATCATCTCTATATAGCAGGGAGTTATACCTTTAACAATATGGTTGCCTAAACAAGACATGCACAAGACTACATCAGTTGACTTATTAACGTGAATAGAGGAAATGTCAATAGACTCCATTCTTAAATGAAGATCTCCAGGCAACTAATGGCTGTGGGAGAGGGAGAACTTATCTTCTCCAGGAAGGAACCACTTGACAGATTATCCAGTCCCAAGTAGTGAGCCCTAAGCACACATTCATTGGAGCAATGCTAACTAACCTCAGGTTGCATTTACATATACGCATGTACATGTATACATAACAATAATATTTAAAGTTAAGGAAGTCAGGAATTTGAGAGCAATGGAGTCTATTGTATTCAGATACATTCGTTAAGAGAGTAATAGAAAGCTTTTTTTCTTTCATTGACGTTATTGTGTAATCCAAATCTAGAGTAATACTGACAGAGAAAAGGCTGAACAATTCAGTTGAGACTGAATCCAAAGGACTTCTTATCATGTTGTATAAAACTTCCTGGGAAAACACCAAGGAAACATCTATTCATTCCAGATAGTGAACCAACTACAGGCAAAATTAACAATTCATCTAAGTCTGACATAGTGAACCAATAAGTTTGTTTGGGATATTTACAAGTATACGCCAGTGGCTTTTTGAGGAGCATGAATGGCAGAGGCTAGAAGACATTGTCACATTTCCAACCAGTAGATAAAGGTGGTAGTGAGATGAACAGTATTGATCCTGGTAATTAAACTTTGATCCTTTGAAAATGCATCAAGCACTCTTAACTTTGAAGCCTTTTCTATGGCCCCTGAGATGTTCTTTCTATTCTGTAGCTCTTCAGAGCTTATATCATGAAGTAATGTTAGAGTTTGTCAAAAGCCTTGTATCTATTGAGATGATCATGGGAATTCTGCTCTTAATTGAATTTATGTGATTTGTGCATGTTGAGCCATCCCTGAATTTTTGGAAGGATGCTACTTTGATCACAGTGAATTTTTTTGAAGGGCTTTGAAATTCAAATTCTGTTTTTGAATTCAATTTTTATTGATAACTTTTTCATTTATACTAATCACAGAGTTTTGTTCAATAATTTTTTTTGTTGTTTCTAGTTCTAGTTTTGATGTCAGAATAATATTTGCTTTGTAAAACAAGCATAATAGCATTCCTCCTTTTTTCTTTTTTTATTGAATAGTTTCAGAACCATTGGAATTAGTTTCCCTCTAAAAATCTGATAGAACTCAGCAATTAATCCATCTGCACATGGAATTTTTAATTTGAAAAAACAAATAACCAATATGAAATTGTTGTAAATCTGCTTAAATTGTTTGCTTCATCTTTGTTTACTTTTTGTTTTTGTAGATTCTCTCTCTCTCTCTCTCTCTCTCTCTCTCTCTCTCTCTTTTTGGTGTTTCGAGACAGGGTTTCTCTGTAGCTTTGGAGCCTATCTTGGAGCTAGCTCTTGTAGACCAGGCTGGCCTCGAACTCACAGAGATTCGCCTGCCTCTGCCTCCTGAGTGCTGGGATTAAAGGTGTGCGCCACCACAATCCGGCTGTATATTCTCTTTAACGAGAAATTTACCCATGTCTTTTAGAATTTCAATTTTAGTGGAATATATGATTTGAAAGTATATCCTATTTTCTGAATTTCATTTTTATCTGTTGTAATGTTTCCCTTTTTCATTCCCAATTTTATTAATTATGGTCTTCTTTCTT
This sequence comes from Microtus oregoni, assembly GCF_018167655.1. Taxonomy (NCBI): domain Eukaryota; kingdom Metazoa; phylum Chordata; class Mammalia; order Rodentia; family Cricetidae; genus Microtus; species Microtus oregoni. Next base: position 21,132,549 of record NW_024543076.1, read on the forward strand.
TTGCTTAATTGCCTAAGGATTTGCTGATTTTGTTCTTTTCAACTAATTGACTCTGCTTATCCCTTAGTAACTCAAAAAGTCAAAAAGACTTGAAATGTGTATTTCAAGGTCTAAAACACAAAAACTGCCAACTTAGACTACTTTACCCAATAAAACTATCTTTATGATTTAAGAAAAAAAAATCTATACTCTAAGTAGGCCAAATAAATTAATAGTTAAGTCATCTCCATATAATATACTTGTAGGAATCTTTATTTTATTTTTTTAAGATATCACATTGTTTTTAATATATTTTTTCAGAATTTTGTACATGAGTACACTATTTACATAATTTCACCCCTTCCTTTCTTCTTCCAACTCCGTCTGTTCCCATACTCCCCTTGAAATTCATAACCTCCTCTTCTTTAATTATGATATAGATATATAATATACACATATATGTACATATAAATACAGATTGCTGAGTCCACTTAGAGTTCCTCATATGTATGTGTGTCAAGGGATGACGACTTGGGACTGGATAGCCTATCAGTGAGCTCATCTCTGGAGAAGACTAATTCTCCCTGTCTCAGCAATCACCTAAGGGTGCAGGCCTGTGAGATTCCCCAGATCACACCCACTTTGGCATGCCAACTGGTACTGAAATTGGGTAGGTATGGTCTAGATAGCCATATTGTTGGAACTTCATGGGTACAGCTTCACTGCCACATATATTTTCTCTATTTAATGTTATTTGGGGCCTGTGTCAGTAAACTCAACCCCCCAAATAAATTGACTACAAAAATAGTAACTTTCAAGATTTTCTGGCAGTTGTTTTAAAACAGACATAAAGATCTTCTTGTGTAACTAGCACAGCCACAACAATTAAAGGTCCTTTACCAATTTTCACCATGATGTTTTTTGTTTGGGTTTTGGATGAGTGGCCATACTGGATTAGTTGAGATCCTCAGAGTTGGACCTCTGATTACATACCAAGACATATTAGACACAATACAAACAGTCCTGAGATGAACTTTATGCCTTCCAAATCCTTGCTCATATTGACATTTTAGCCTCCTTGTCAATCATTAATATCACTGATGACATGTAGAGGGAAGAGTCATTTATAGAATATTTTGAACTTATGTTAGACACTTGGCATGGCAAGTCACTTTCTAAAATGTATTTCTGAATGATTAATGAGTGTGAAAACAATATTCCTCTGTTTGTGCATCTCCATCAGATAGATCTCTTAGGTAACCAGGGGCATTGTTAAACAGCAGTAATATTTTGAAAATTATACTTTTCTGAGCAGTAGGCTTCAACAGTGTGAATCCTGCCCTTTGAATCTCTGAAGTTAGTCATTGATATTTGTTGTTTCTAATGAGAACGATTCCAGAATTTAATTATAGGTATCAGATCATAATAAATTAATGAAAAACTAGGTGTGAAGGATTTGCAGACATTGAATTGACACATATTCTAGAAGTCTGTCAGTTTTACTTTTGACTTATTGAAAATATTAGGATGCATTCAAATGTTTAGGATTCTTAGAAATCTGATCGTTGATGATGCTCTTCCATAAGCAAAGGGACTCAGAAAAGAAATGAAACTATATTATGGTGTTGTAAGAAAATCTCAAGTAGCCTAATATTCTACTTTAGGAAAACTGAAGTATCTTTCAGAAATGACAATAAAATAAATGCACTTTTGATCAAGGAAACACCAAAAAGGAAAAAGAGAATCTATTTGAAGCAGAGGAGGAAGTTCTCATCTAGAGGACATTTGCTTTTGCTTCTGTCAGCTAGACAGGGAAACACAATCTGAGGTCACCTTAAACAACCAATTCTAGAGACCAAACTGAGTCAAAACTGGGTACAAGAGAAAGAACTAATTGTGATTCACTTTGACTCCTATCAAAAGAGCTGCTCATCTCCCAAGACTCTGAGCCAACTTTTCAGGAACTGCATATGTCCCTGTGGAAAAAGTCGGCTCCGTTGCCAGGACTCCTTGTTTGAGTTTCAGCTTCTCCCAGATCTTGGCCTTCGGAGCTCTCCAGTGCATTCGAGCATTTGAATATTTATCTTATTTTTTAGTGTCTGTAGCTGGAGTGTTGATGGGAATTATTTAATTCCCCATAACCAGAAATAGAAGTCTGAAGTTATGCTATATAAATAACTAACCAAAATCCAAAAATGTAACTCTCTTTAAGACAGTTATATACAAAACGCTGGGCTATCATTCTACCACCCCAGAGTACCCCTGGCATATGTTTCTGCCATAACTACACCAATATTTAGTATAGATGGAAGGACACTTAAGAGCAAAGCCAAATTCTCTGATATTAATGGTCATGATTTTTTCATTGGACTTTCAAAGTCTATGCAGTTTGCTATCACAACATAAAAGAAGCACATATTGTAGACGGTCCACATGCCTACCCGTGGAACTTCAACATTTTTATCATTTCCATATGGTAAGCTGCCTCAAGGAATGGAAACATTTGTATTGATTTTTTCCTGATTAGAAAGTAAATATTTACACAATAGAGAATGAAGTAAAGAATAAAAATACTGCCTTAGAACTAACTATAACACTTGTATATAATCAGTATGATCACTTTGTTATGCATTTTTTTAGTAATTTTTCTCTTCTGCACATATTATATGTGCATTCCACATAAAAGTGGTGATGTGCTACATTTTTTCTTATTTAATTCTCCCTAAAGTATCACTTTGTATTTGAATTTTCCCATCCTAGATAATTTTGATGAACTAATTTATCAGTTTTTCATTATTTCACATTTGAACAATTTTTGGTGATATTCAAGTCCTTTCTATCTTTTATTTGAAATAATTACTTAACTGTTGAATAAAATTTCAGAGCCTTAAAATTTGCCCTTAAGTGCTGATCAATGTACAGAATGCCACTTCAGTGTTGACTTAAAGGCTGCAGGCATATGTGGGCACACACATGAGACAAACTAGAAAATCCCCCACATACCTCGTATAATATACAACTTCAGCTAGGTGAGACCTTCATGAAATTAAAAAAAAATGTATTCCTGAGAAGCCAATTAGGGGTTTCTTTTAAAGTGTGATGTATTCCATTTGGAATCTATTGTTTTGATGAGTGATTTTTGAACAAAGCATCCACTGAGAGGCAAGACTTATGAACAAGCAAGTTTCTTGTTAGTGCCTTGAGAAGACTATAGACTGTGTGAAAATTAAAGAACAAAGTGAGGGCTTGCTGCTTTTGGCCTCCAGGAGAATTCTTAATTCCTGTTGTTTCTTATAAAATTCCTCTCGGAATACTCTCAAGTTCTTCCTGTTGGGAACCTCAGGATGTCCAAAATGATTTCAAAGCAGCAGCTACCATAGGAAATAAAGAGTGATTAATAGGTTGTGAGACAATGATTTTATTTTTTGCTTCCATTTTGGATTTATTGAGGTGCTGTAAAGTTGGATGAATATTATAAAACCTCACCCTATGACCAATCGAATATCTCTTGTTGAAGAACGTTGTGCTAAAATTTTAACAACCTAGCACTAACTACAGAGCAGATAAAGTCAAATATCTTTATCAGCCCATTTGGGAAACACTTGTCAAGAAGTGGTCTTTGCTTCATGCTTGCTCTGATGACCTTGGGAAATTTTCTTATTGCTTTTGGAGAAGCATAGTCACTTCATGAATACAGATGCAATCATTCCCAATAAAATACTTGCAAACAAACTACAAGAACATATCCAAAAAACTCATCCAACAATATAAAGTGAGCTACATCCCAGAGATGCAGAGGTGGTTCAACATAGTAAACTGATAAAAGAAATACACCATATAAACACACTGAAAGACAAAATCACGTGGCTTTTTTGTTAGATGAAGAAAAGGTCTGTGATAAAATCCCAAACCCTCAGAATAAAAGTCCTGATAGGATTAGGGTCCCAAGAGAAATACCTCAACATAATAAAGCAGTTTACAATAAGTCCATAGCCAATATAAACACAACTGAAGAAAATCCAAACAACTCTATTAAAATCAAGAAGAATAGAAGGTTGTCTACTCTTCCCATATCTATTTGTTTCATTAATTAAACTTTGAGAGAGCAATAAGACAACTAAATGAGATCAAGAGGATACAAATTAGAAAGGGAGAAGTCAAAGTATCTTTATTTGCAGATGATTTGATCATTTACATAAGTGATCATAAAAATAAATCATCTGGGAAACTCCTATAGTTGAAAATACCTTTCAGCGGGCTGGAGAGATGGCTCAGAGGTAAAGAGCACTGGCTGCTCTTCCAGAGGTCCTGAGTTCAATTCCCAGCAACCACATGGTGGCTCACAACCATCTATAATAAGATCTGGTATCCTCTTCTGTACTGCAAGATACATGCAAGAAGAACCCTGTATACATATAAAATAAAAATCTTAAAAAAAGAAAAAAAAAGAAAATACCTTTCAGCAAAGTAGGTGGATACAGAATTAATTGACAAAATGAGTAGCCCTCCTCATAGAAATGAGAAATGGACTATGACAACAGCTTTCTAAATAATCTCAAATAATATATTTTGGGGTAAATCTAACCAGGCATGTGAGAGATGTAGAGAGAGATTGGAGAAAAATTAAAGCTATTAAAAGGTGGAACGATATCACTTGCTCATGTATTGGAAGGATTGATATAGAAAAAATGATCATTTTACCAATTGCAACCTCCAGATTCAATGCTTTTCCCATCGAAATTCCAACATAATTTCTTACAGATCTTGAAAGTGCAATTTTAAGTTTGATATGGAAACAACAAAAAAAAAACAGGATAGCTAAGAAATCCTGAATAAAGAAAGACTTGTAGGAGGTAACACCATTACCAATTTCAAGTTGTACTGCAGAGATATAGTATTAAAACAGCATGGTATTTGCACCAAAACAGACACGGTGATCAATAGTATTGGATAGAAGACCCAGATTTAAATCCACATAGATAAGGGCACTTGCATTTTTATAACGAAGCCAGAAACACACAGTAGAGAAAAGACAAAATCTTTGACAAATAGAGTTGGTCAAACTGGATGACTGCATGTAGGAGAATGCAAATAGTTCCATAATTGTCATCCCGCACAAACTTCAATTCCAAATGAATCAAAAACCTCAATAATGATATACAGAAAGAAGAGCTAGAACCTGATAGAAGAGAAGGTGGAGAATAGCCTTGAACTCATTGGCACAGAAAATGTTCTGAACAGAACACCATTAGCACAGACACTAAGATTAACAACTAATAAATAGAACCTCATGAACCTGAAAATCTTTGGCTTGGCAAAAGACACCTTCATTCAGACAAAGTGACAGCCTGCAGAATGGTAGAAGTTTTTTTTTTTTCCAACTACATATCTGATACAGGGTTAATATACAAAATAAATAAAGAGTTTAAAAAATAGATATCAAAAAAACAATTAATCTAACAATAAACAAGGCTACAGACCTAATCAGAATTTTCTAAAGAGGAAACTCACAAGGTTGAGAAACATTTAAAGAAATGTTCATCGTTTTTAGTCACCAGGAAAATCCTGATCAAAACTAGTTCTAGATTTCATTTTATACCCATGAGAATGACTAAGATAAATGAAACAAATGACAGTTCATGATGGGGAGGATGTAGTGTAAACAAAACACTTATCCATTGGTCACACGAGTACCAATTTTCCAACCACTATGGAATCAATGTGGTGTAGCAGTTCCTAGGATGATGGGAATCCACCTACATTCAGATCTACCTATACCACTCTTGGGCATGTATACCCAGAGGATGCCTCATCCTACCACAAAGAAAATAACCAGGGAGTATTACTCAACCATTAAAAAATTGAAGTCATGAAATTCTTAAATAAATGGATAGAACTAGAAAGAGAAATATTCGATGTATTTGCTAATATGTTCATATTAACTGTTATATCAATGCTAACCAAGCTATAAACCAAAGAACCACAGAGTTTAGGTATAGAGTAAGGGAGTAGGTGTGGCAGATAGATTTCATTACGAAAGGAAAATAAAATAGTTATGGATGGAAAAAAAAGTTGGAACTTATATGGAGAGAAACAGATAAAATTAAGGGTCACCCAATAAACCTAATAGAGTAGATTCTTCAAAATTATGTGTGTGTGTGTGTGTGTGTGTGTGTGTGTGTGTGATCTACTTGAGAACACCAAATAAATGGGGAGATAGACACTAACTGGCTATTTGTTGGCATACCATGCTTCTAAATAAGAAGCATAGAAGCATGACACACGACGTCCCAGTAGTCAGAACACTGAATTCTGAAGTAACATGAATAGCCAGTAGCCGACCTGTAGACAAGTCTGCACTCTCCATATTTCCTTCAATATGTGTCCCTCGACAGCTACATGGCATCTCCCTGACTCTGCCTACTCTCTCTCTCTATCTCTTCCTGTCTGGCTGTATTATTCCCTGCCACAGACCAAAGCAGCTTTATTCATTAACCAATAAGATCAACACATAAACAGGTTATCCTACATCAAATGTGCTTCTTCCGGTCATACTTCCTGGAGGTGTGGGCACTCGCTGTCCAATCTGATGCAATGTGCTAACCAATCACAGTAACTAGGCTTCCACTATATAAGTGTTTTCTTCTGTGTAATAATATCAGACGCTGCTCCCAGAAACCATCTCCAGAGTGGGATATCCCTATGCCCTTTACTGACCCATAGAATACCTTTTCCTATTCCTTTCCAAATAAACAGTCATTTTGTTGATAATGATACATACACTAATGAAGAGAAAATAAACAGATATTTTGTAGTCTATTGTTGGGTAGACTATCAAAGTAAACACCAGAATAAAAGGAAAAAAGCACTCTTACAGCCTGTAGACATGCAATAAGAACCAATGAATAATGTTCCCAGCCAAGGTTATCATGAATCTTGTCCTGAATTCAGTGAATCCACAGATCCCCAAGGTATTAAACTTACTGGTTGGGGGATGTGTAGTTATAATAATAATACTATTAGCAGTTGGGAAGTCTGTCAAAGCTCCTCGACAGCTCAGAAATGGCAGGCTGGCTAACACAAGAGTTCCTAAAGTTTCTCTATACCCCCTCCTTAACTAATATAATAAATAAAAATAATACTGTATCTGGCAAGGAAATGAAAAAGGTCGATGATACTTTGTGTTGCAACTTTTGTTTCCGACCCATCACTCTATTCAAGCCCAGGCATGATTTTCCCCATCACACCTGTGCTTAGTTATTTCCTATCTATCATATTTCTCTCTCTCTCCTTTGAAGGCTTTGCCTCAACATCTCACCCTCAATGACCCAACTTATAAATCTAACTACCTTTTCAGGCTGTATTTCTAGAGGGCTGGACCTCAGAAAATTATTAATCAAATAATTTTCCCAGGCTGTATCAATGAACTTTGGATAGCAGAGAGACGTTTGTTATGTTGTCACTGGGCATGTGGACTGTGAGTGGGCATAACTTCTATTTCCACTCAACTCACCATCTTGATGGGAAGTTACAACAAATGTCTCAGTGCTAGATGGTACTGAATTGACCAGATGTATAGTTGGAGATAAAAAGTGAAATGGAATATATACCCCCAATAAACATCAAAGTGATTCTTATTGAAGGAATTTTTACTATCTAAGAATTTATAAAAGTAGGTAATACATAAGTATTAATTTGATGATGAGGTTGTTAAACGTTGTTAATTTGCATCATTAATAAGAATACGAGTAAAAATCAAACATTACTATTTCCCAAATTTAGCGTTTGGGTCAATGATGACATGCTATAAGATGCTTACTCAAATCAGAAGGAAAGCTAAAAAGCACAGTGCTCTGAGTACACCCAGGAGAAAGGGAACGTTACTTCTTTGCCCTGGGAACTGTCAGATAGCAACCATAGGGGGCAATGCAAGCTCAGCAGTAGTGTTCACAGCTCTGCTGCACCAGCTGAAACAGTCATCTTAAGTATTGCTGTTGTATTATTCTTTGAAATAATGTGAATCTAGCAGTTTCCCAGTGTTTGAAAGAGCTTAATTTATTTTAGGTTTGGGACAACCCATAGTTAGAAATAGAAAAGAATTCCACAAACAAGATGTATTTGACAAATGTACAGAGAATAAGTGGAGACACAGAGGGTTTCAGTATACAGTGAATGCAAAACTAAGCAGAAGTTTGTTGCTCTTCCATTGGAAATTTAATCTGGCTTACTATTTGTTTTTCAGACTTTTATCCTGATAAAAACAACTTTTTAGAGATGAAAACTGAATCTTGTTTAAATTTGGTTTTATTTGTTAATAAATATTGGGTTTGAATGAAGAAACAATTCAATATAATAAACATAAGCCTCCGTACAATTCAACTTAAGGGGCATAGTCATTTTGAGTAGTTCTTATTCTTTTAAGAAACTAGAATCAGTGTGCCTGCATATGAATATGGATGCGTATTGATGAGTATGATTTTCCTGTCCGTCATTATAAAAATACCTTTCCCAGTTGAACTGTTAATGAAATGATGAGAAAATCTAAGGTGAACATTTAGCAGTCTATTTTCATTTTGTTTCATCAAAAAGAATCTATTTTACAATTACTATTTACTTGCAATAACCTGCAGCAAAAATGATTTAATGTTCAATATGTGCATTAAAATGTACTTGCTTTTTTAATATGTAAAAGCTGATGGAAATTTCATTTAAGCACAATTCCTGGATCACAGATTTTAAGCAAAATGAAAGGGAGTTAGGGTACCATTTAACATGGCTATAAAAACCATTTCTTTCAGTGGCTGGAGGGAAGGAAGGATTGGTCAAAGCAATTTTTATCTTCTATGGGATTCCCTACTAGCCTGCTTTCTTATTTGGCTTAATGCATGCCGCAATAATCATGCTATTTCTTGCTAGCATTTTTCTAGCTCACAGTAATAAGAATAATTGCATGGTGTTTATATTCTAAAGTGCTTTTCTCACTAAGCTCTGAAGTCTTTTCTGAGTATTAATTCTCACAAGATTTCTGTGTGGCACACAAAAGTGTGCATCATTATCTTGTTATTTTCCCTTTAACAACAGGGATCGTGCTACACAGAAGCAGTGAATGATATTCAAGGCAGTCAACATCCCTGAACAGATTAGGACCCTGACTTCCGGTTCAAAAGTCAGGCCATACTATTTAAAAATTATTAATGCCTTCGGTAATTGAATCCTGGTAATCAGTCATTGTGTTTTAACTTCGATATTTTACTGCTTGAACATTAACAGGGAAAGGAAAGATATGAGTAATTTAATTTTGAATAACTTAATTTGTTGCATTGTGGGTAACAGAGGGATACTAAATATTTGTGCTAATAAGAAAGCTAAAAGCTACTGAAACTAATTTGGAGTGAAATGTTTAGCCACATAGTTATAAGACTCAGAATAGTGAAAGCAAACAAACAAGAAATTAAAAACCATGGTTCACCTAGAACCTGTGATAAAATAGGCTCAAGTATATAATTCGAACACAGAATCAAATGTTTAATCTTACTATATATGACTTAAAAGTGTTCATATTAGTTTCAAATGCAAACAGTTCATTTGTATGATTTACCAAGGCTAACAAAATTATTTTACTCTTATTTTAAGGCAGAATAATATGCTATATATTTTAATTTATAATTGCATTATAGTTATACATGTATTCATTTCTTTTAGATATATTGCCTATATTTCCTATAGATTAAATATTTTAAAGTTCATGATTTGCTCCGGATGAATCTTTAGAATGAGAAAAGATATATTCAGGAAATGAGCTGGCTCACCATTTGACAATTGTTAAGATTTTTTGATTGACACATGTGAAGGAAGGGCATATTTTCCCTTTATCTTTAAATTTTCACTAATGAAATGTTGTAAGTACAAACAAACATGCCATTTTATTTTGAATTAGAAATTATAGCAGATCTATCAAATAAAACACATTTACCTTTCTAGAAATTGACTTTATGAATACTTTATCTATCAATAACATTGTAACTAAGTATAAAATCTTACACTAACGAGAAAAATTCTCAGAGGTAAAGATGTTGTTCTGACATATGTTACTCTGTGAACCATTCTAATAAAAGATGATACTCAATGGTGATTAAACAAATCAATTCCTTAAAAATTCAAGTTATTAGTCATTTTTTGTTAGTTTTAACTCTTCTCTTCTTATATAAAGCAGATATTAAAACATCTTCCTGAAACAATTTTAAGATGGCATGTAATTATCATTTTCTCTTGTTCTTGAAATGCATTGTAAAATTGACTACACAGTAAATAAGTAAATAATCCCATAATAACAATAAACTGAATGTCATGATATATGTATACACACGCACACACACACACACACACACACACACACGAAATATAGAGTAAAAAGAGAAGAAAAATATAAATAAGTAAAATTGAAATTAAACTAATAAGATAATTATTTTAAAGGGAGACCCCTAACACAACATTATGAGACAATGAACCTTCAAAGATGCAGTTGAGTTCATTTTTGATCAGCCATCTATGCTGGGCATGCAGCCTACAGTTAAGAGTAGTTTGCTTCCCCAGTGAGACTCCCTTAGAGGCAACTGAATTTTCATCTCCATGAAATTCATCAACTGGAGATAACTTCTGTGTCCACTTCTTTTCAGCACCAGTGCCACAACTGGTACAGCTCCCTGCAGACCCGTGAGTACACTGACTCTCAGTGATAATGTTGATTCAGAAAGCCTTGTTTTCTTGGTGTCCTTCATGCCCTTTGGCTCTAATACCATTTCTGCCTTTATTTTTCCCCATGGGGTTCCCTAAACCCCGAAGGCCAAGATTCGATGTAGATTTTCCGTTTATGACTGAGTCTTCCAAGGATTCTTGTGCTCTGCATAATGTCCTCCTGTTGATCATTGTATTTCTCCCTTCAACTGCAGCAGCTTCTCTAATGACGGCTGAGCAAGGTACTGATCTATGAGTACAGCAGAGTGCCATTAGGAATGTTTTTTAAATTATTACCACAGTAGTATTTTGTTTTACTCTAGGTCCCTGGGCTATCTATTCTCAGGTTCTTGGCAACCCAAGCAGTGTCAGGTATGGTTTCTCTCTTATGGAATGAGCCTTAAGTCAAATCAGATATTGGTTGTTTACTCCCACATGCTTGCGGTCACCACTGTCTTAGTATATTTTTCAGTCAGGACAGCGTTTAGATCAGAGGGGTGGTGATTGGGATGGTGTTTGCATTTCTTTTTGATAGCCTGCAGAGTATCTTCTTACAGAAAAGACACTAGGATGTAGAGATAAGGGCTCTGTGTAGGCATGCTCATCATCTCCATGTTCAAAAAGTTGTGTAGCTCTTTGTCCTCAGGAATAATGCCTTTCTGTCAGTTTGTGAAGAGCAACCTACATCCTTGGCAACAACCTATGTTGTTTGGGGTTCTTTTTGGACACTTATGATGATATTTCAATTACCTGTAATCCGAACACAGTTCTGGAAGCTTCGTTTTGGTGACAAGAGCTGGCCAGTTGGTACTCTGTCTCCCCTCCATTTGGTACTTTCATTTAGATTGCCTTCATATATAGGCATTAGGTTTCCATACTACCCCTCAGATGATCCTTAATTTTGGCTGTTTCTCAACCATTCCAAACTTCTTCTGTATCTCTCCCTCTTTGATTCACTTGTTTTCTGTTGTTTTTATTTTTGGTGATCAAGACAAAAAATTATGAGAATTTTATCTATTCAAAATAATTTAGTTAAATCTTAAAACATATTGACATGCAGGAGGCAGCAGAATAGATGAGGACCAGAGGAAGGCAGCACTTCAAACAGTGAGAATACTGACAATCAGTGAGACTCAATATTTTTCTAGGTGGGGCGGTGAACAATGCCATAGATTGAATAAAGCATATGTATGTCAAGGTTAATCAGAGGTGTGAGGGGAGGGATTCAACACTGACGACAAAGCTGACTACAGTGGAAGAATTTTGTAAAAATGCTTTTAGTGAAATGAATGAGCAAATGTTTTTGCAAGGAACAGAGACAATAAGAGCACTTGAATGTACAATTTATATTTTAGTTATTTTCTTCATTTCTGTCAGTGTTTCTAGTGATTTTTACTTCGTCTACACTTATAATTAACTTAATGCTCTAAATTTTTAAAAGAGGAAAAAAGAGTTGCAAAATACCAAACAAAATATAGTAAAAAATAAAAGCTTATTTGCATATATTTGAGAAATAAATGATGTCTGAATCCCAGTGGGATATCAAAATTGATGGAAAAAAATCTGAGGAACTAAATATTTTTAGTTTCTTACATGTATTTCAGGAATAGATGAATACATATGGTACATAGATCATTTTAGTTGTCACAGAATTTTCAAAGGACTTAAAGCCATGAATGTAAGACCTAGGATAAGGAAATTTTTCAAAATCCTTCTAAAACCCAACATATGAAAAGGAAAAATGTTGGGTTTGGTGTTGAAGATTATTTTGCTTATAAGAGAATTTTTATATATCATTCACGAGCTAGTTAGCTGTTATCCATTTGAATCTAAATAAATTCACTGTGGTCCTGTTTTATTCTAAGTTGAAATTGTTGTTTGGACTTAATGGTGGTTGTCTTGTTTAAATTCTGTTTTCAAACCCTTTCTTATATCTTTATCCACTTTAAACATGTGCATACACCAATAAGTTTACATAGTGTTTGTAATCTTCCTAAAAGATGTTAATTTCAGAAAAGAAGTCTGATAAATCATATCTAAGTGATATTCACCCTGAACACAGACAACAAACCCCTTAAAACATATCAGAAGATGGGTAAAGTTATTTTTTTAGTTTTGATATAGGTGTTGCTCTTATATAAAAGATTAGTCAATTGTTTATACTTTTATTAAAGTAAACCATACCCTTAAAGGCAGTTGTTAGCCTACTGACACAATCTAAAATGGTCTTATTTTCTGAATTACTTGCAAAATATAAACCTTTATTTTTTATAGTTTTCCATGAATAGAATATAGTTCTGCTAAGGTAATAGTACAAGTTTACAGTGTCTATAAAAGCACTGTTATTGTATTGCTTCTCTTAATGCATTTGGAGGAAAAGACCACTTGGCAGATACCATATATCTACAAACGAGGAAAATGCACTCAAAACAAAATCACATTACTTTTTGTCAATAATATGCGTTATAATTTTATGGCAAATATTAATGGAAAGAATCCTTTAGATAAAAACGAATCTGACGTTTTCCTTTTGTTGTTGCAGCCCTGATTGTATTTACATCCAGTCATTTATTGCCCATTAAAGGAGTAATGCTATGTTAATGTAAGGAGAGGGAAAAAAATCAATGCTACTGAGATCAGTAGCTGTGGGGAAACTGCCGCAGCTGGTTTGCAAACAGTGAGCACGGAGGGATCAATGAAATTACAAGTTAAATCTGCTGATGCTCACAAACTGCTCCAGCAGTGTGCTGTCTAACCTTCTTCAAGTTCAAGAGCTCTAGAAACCCAGTGATAACGGGCACCAGATGGAAATCAGGGAATGGCCACTGGAGACAGTGGCAATGCATCTGCAGTATCCTCTATGATACACGATGGGCTACATTTTCAGCTGTCTCAATGACTGCCAGTTTTAGCTTGCGGCAGAACCCTATGATCTGCCAGTACACCACATACAGTGCCTTCACCCCCAGATAACTCCCCATCTTCAGTGTGGCCGATGACTGGGAGCAGTGAAAATCTGCATGGTACTTTCCAAGTCATATTGTTAAGATATATTCTAGAAACTGCTAAACAGTGAGCTAATGGAATATATGGCTTGCTGGGCTCTGCAAACTATTATGTTATCTACAATTTTATCTTCATGTTGTGACACTGGACCTGATTCTCAAGAATAAATTACTGATAAGATACAGACACTTTTCATACATTAAAACATTATTGGTTTTCATCTCACAAATCTATTTTTAATGTTGATTTAAATGTTATTAGTGTTTTATACTGAGCATATTGAGTTTTTGAAATGGTTTTGTTAAGTTTTCAATGAACACTCATCTGCATTTTAACTACTTCTTCCATGACACACAAAAGGTACTTTAAGAGTCACGGTTGGAGAGGAACTAGCTCAACCATTTTCACTGCTGTTCTATTCATAACAGCAAAAAATTGGAAACAACCTAGATGCCCCTGAATCGAAGAACAGATAAAGAAATTGTGGTATATTTACACAATGGAGTATTACTCAGCCATTAAAGAATGAAATCATGAAATTTGCCGGTAAATAAATATGAATAGAAAAAAATCATCCTGAGTGAGGTATCTCAGTCTCAGAGAGACAAATGTGGTATGTACCAATTTAAATATGGATATTAGCTGTTAAGTCAATTATAAAAAAACTACAATGAATGCAATAGAGAAGGAATAAGGGACTAGGTAAGACAAATAGATTTTGTTGGGAAAGAGAAATAGTTATGGATGATTGGGACTGGAATGGCAGGATCAAATGGGTAGGAGAGGAATGAGGGGTACAAAAAAGGGATTACTGAGAAAGAAAACTAAAATTAAAAACCAATGATGTCTAGTATAAAATTCTATAAAATAGAAGCTTCCTAAATACATGCATATAAGAAGATGGTCTAAGTGAAACTGTCAATTATTTAGGATATAGATCCCCAACTGGTTATCTCTTGTCATCAAAAGAGGCTGCCTGTCCTAGAACTGGGTTGCATCTAATTCAGTTGTTGGCCAGAGGGGTCCCACGGGAACCCACAAACAATCCAGCCTCTTACCAAGACTATATATAGGTTGGTATCCACAAATTGACAGAAATACCTCACTGTTGAAGACAACAATGCATGTTTAATAAATTTGAAGATGCCAATTTGATGCCTACATAGCAGGTTTACCTCTATGTACTAGCATTGTTTATGCAGGAAAGTACCATACATGATTCCAAAAGAGAAACTGTGTGGGTAACCAACCAATATCTTATTTGACTTAAGGTCTACCACATGAAATGGAACCCATATCTGGTACTGCTTGGATGACCAAGAACCTGATAATAGATTGCCTAGGGACGTAGGACAAAATCAACTACTACTGTTCTATACTCTGTAGTAGGAGGAGGCTTCTCAGCTCCAAAATAACTACACAGAAACTGTATTAATTAAATCACTGCTTAGACTATTAGCTCTAGCTTCGTATTGGCTATCTCCTATATCTTAATTTAACCCATTTCTATTAATCTCTGTGTCACATGTGACTGTGGTTTACCAGCAAGGTTCCAGTTGGCGGCTCCATAGCATCTCCTTAACTCAGCTTATGTTCTCTCTACATCTCCTCCAGCCTGGCTATATTCTACTAAGCCATTGGCCAAAAACAGCTTCTTTATTAACCAATAAAACAACACATATACAGAAGGACTTCCCACACCACACAATCTCACAGACAGACATTATGCATAGTGTGAGAGTCCTCAGAATTCTCAGTCATAAATGGGATGTCTCAAACAAATCCCTCCCTTCGGATTTCAGGGATCCCTGAGGAAGAATAGGTAGAAAGAATGTAAGAGCCAGAGGGGTTGGAGGACACCAAGAAAACGAGGCCCTCTAAATCAACATGAGCAAAGCTCATATGATCTGACAGTGACTGGAGTAGTTTGCATAGGGCCGGCATGGGTCCTCACTGGGTTCTCTGTGTGAATGTGTGCATCTCAGTTTCCTGTGCTTGCTCTTGGGCTCTTTTTCTTTTGTTTCATGGTTTGTCCTAAATTTTGGTGTGTGAGTTTTGGTTTTATCTTAGTTTATTTTATTGTATTATTATTCTTTAGAAGCCTATTTCTTTCTCCTACCTTATACACCTTGTACTATCTCTAACACATTTCTCTCACAACCTAATGTCTTTTCTTTATGAAATAGCTGTCTATATCGTGTTAGTGCTGCCGTATGTGTGTGAGGCCTTGAAATGAAGCATGGTAATTCTATCTGCAATTGTATACTTTTAAAAAAAAAGTGATCCTCCTCCTTCCCACATCCATCAACTACCAATGGTACCTCAGAAATGGATGAAGTCTGAAGATTTTGCACCTCATCTATACCAGAATTTGCTTGGCTTCATAGTATGCAAGTACCCACACCTGTTCTGAGTTGAATACAGTAGGGACGTCATGTCCAGATATTATTTTCAGAATTCCCCCTGATTCTCCAGTTCTTTCACTTTTTCTCTTCTCCTTTCACAGTGCTCTCTGGACCTTGTTTGGAGGAAGTGGGTTTGAATTAATTCTTTTAATCAGTCAAGATATACTTTGAACTTAGAGAAACTGTGTAAGTAGCCTTTCTCTTTGGGACAACCAACCAGCTCCCAAATCATGATACTGGGACTTCTGATTACTTAGGAATGATAGGCCTTATCTTTGGCTTATTTCTTGCTAGCTCTTATAACTTAACCTGTTTCTTTTCATCTACATTTTGCTTTAGGGTCTTTACATTTCTTTCCTCTGTATGTCTTACTTTCAGTGCTTCTCATGTCTGGCTTGCAGCTGCCTAGGTTCTAGGTGTCCTTCTTTTTCTCCCTTAATCTCTTCTCCTTCTTCTCTCCTCAAGGCTAGATTTCTACTCCTACTTATTCTCTCTGTCCACCAGCCCTGTCTATTCTTCTTCTGCCTAACTCCTGGCCATTTAGCTTTTTATTAGACTAATCAGGTGCTTTAGGCCGGCCTGGTGAAACAGCAGCCCAACTCTGCATAATTAAACGAATGTGGTATAAACAAATGTAACACACCTTTACACAGTTAGAGCCTTTGCACAGTTAAAGCAATATTCTGCAGCATAAACAATTGTAACACATCTTTGCCTAGTTAAAAATTATTTCACAACACAATTGCAAAGCACAAAATTGACAGTAAGTCGGTAATTATGTAAAATTTGCTTAACCATATGATATTTACATTGGTTACACAAAAGAAATAAAAGAAAAATAGCCCAACCTAAAGGAAAACTATGCCTTCCAGTCTTATATGGCATTTCTCTATGTTTACCAGGCCCACATGAGTTGGGAGATGGGAGGTAGGCTTTTCCTCCTCTAAGTTCACAGAGCTAACATTGGGAGCCATCTTTTTCTTCCTAGGTGAATTTTCTCCTACTACTTACTACCACTTTGAGGCTCTCTAGGAGAACTCCGAGTTACCTTCTTCCTAAGATTTCTTGGATAAAATATTGTTTATACTCCGAGGTTGTCCCCAACTACTAGGCAAGTATAGGTTCAAACAAAAGAATGATAAACTAACGAGAAATAGACTTTCTTTAAAAGAATCATTAATAATTAAAGATTATAAATTTGTTATAAGTATTAGTTCATATTAGATACATTATTTTGTCTGAGTATGAATGTTTAAGTGGACTCTTGTTTAAATGCATTTAATACATTTTGCCATGTGACTGTTCTTTATCAAATAACCCCCATTTCATATTATACAGTTCCGAATTAGCAGAAAAGTAAGAGAACTGTATCCAAATTGGGCTTAGACCACTGAATCATATTTAGAGTGCTGTAATCATATTTTTGACATTATGCAGAAAAAGAAAAGGTAAGCTGCCCTCTCTCAGCATGGCGTCTTAATCAGGCCTCATCATGTTTGATTGTGGTGTGCTCTTTGGTTTCAGAATACAAATAGTCAAGGTATTCTATTTAATTCACTTTGCACTTACACAGCAAGGCTAACTTGGTGAGTTAGTTGAAGAAGGAACAATATATATTTGTAGCTTTAAACAGTGTGTGTAAAAAAATGTTGGCTAGGAATGTACATATATGTTATATTTACAGACACTTGTGGAACAGGCCTAGGCTTTATGCTTATTCAGAAAGTACTCTAATCCTGGCTATCTGTAATAGCTGTTAGTTTTATATATATATTAAGATTACATGTAACACACTGTATCCAACTAATGAGTCTGACACTGGTACTTGCCTGAAATTTTTTCCACAGTCAAATGCTGCTCTCATACCCAAAGGATTCACTGCATTGTTTTGGCCAGCTGCAAAGTCTCCTTTTGCTATTCACAGATTACAGTTCTAGAGAAGCATTGTTTTTCTTTGTTGTTGTTGGTGTGTGTGTGTGGTGGGGGGGTTGTGTTTTGTTCTGTTTTCATTGATCTGTTTGTTTTTGTTTTCCTTTTCCTTTTAATATTGTAAATAAACTCTTTTAATAATGTACACTGCTGTCTGCAGTAAGCACCCTTAAGCACCCTTTGTGTGTTCTACCCAAGAAAGTTATTTTGGGCTTTCATGCTTTTATGTCTATCAGCAGTCTTTTTTCTCTGCGTAGAATTCCTTATTATGAAAATGTCCTATTTGGCATAACCACTCAGAAATTGATTGACAACTGAGTTGCTTGCAGTTTTAAAGTTTTGTGAATCACGGTAGTATTAGTTTCTTTGTATAAGTCTTGGATAGCTAGTCTTTTTTATTTTTCTTATGAAAGTACCTGAGTAGAGCTGCAGATTCATGTGCTAGGTTTATGTTTATCAATTCTACAAAGTCCACAAATGGTTTTGAAAGTGGCTGTTCCATGCTCTGATCCCATCAGCAGTAGATGAGAGTTCTACTTGCCAGTCTTGATGTAAATCTTTTTAATTTGGTCATTCTGTGGATTTTGTTCATTACTGTTTTAGTTTGCCTTTCTCCTCCAGTGACTAATGATGATTGGGAGTATCTTGGTGTGCTTACTAGACACTTGTGTTTCTTCATTTGTAGAATGATATTAAATATTTTGTTAACTTTAATGGGCTATGATTTCATTTTTATAGGTGTATACAATGTATTTTAATTGTGGTTTGTCTTCTCATTTTTATTCATTCTTTGAGACTTTCATACAGTGTGTTTGTTCATATTTATTCCCTCCTCTACTTCTCCCAGATTCATCCCCACTTCCCTGCCAGTTTTGTGTGCTCTTTTCTCTCTTGTTTTTAACCACCAAGAAAACTTGCTGTTCCTTCAGTCTTCTGAATGTATGGCCTTGCACTGGAGGGTTGTCAGCCCCAAAGGCCACACTATTGTAGAAAACTGACTCTTCCCCTTGCAGCAATTGTCAGTTACAATAGCTCCATGTTTAGGGTTAGTGTCTCCCAACTCTCCATATTGAGATTTTGTCTGACTTGAGCTACAGTGTTTTGTGTATTTCTTTTATTATATAGATACACTTAAAAATAAAATATAAATATTGCAAAACTTCCTTCCATTGAGTGACCCATTTTTGTAAAGATAGTTTTGAAATGGAAGAAAATTAATTTTGATGAAGAAATTTATCATTTATTTTCTTTTGTGATGGATGGTTTGTATGTCATTAGAAAGCTTTATTTACTCTAATATTGCATATTTTAAAACATTTACTTCTAAAAATTTTATATATATTACTTTTTATAGACAAATATGAGCCACACAGGACTACCCTTTTATTTTACTTTGCATGCTAAGTAAGTTGTAGTAACTTTTTGCACTGATTTTCTTAGCAATTCCTTTGAAAATTTTGCTAAAATTTCAGTGACCCTATGGGCCTCCTTTGGACTAGTCATAAGTTTTCAAATTCTTTTGAGTACTTGGTTCTTATAAACACTTAAAAATTACTGAGGTGTTCCATATATATATATATATATATATATATATATATATATGATTTTCACTAAGTTACTGATAAAATTTATTGTGAAACATTTTAAATAAACAGTCATAGTTACTAAACATATAAGCTTTGACATTGATACATTTATCATTAAGAAAGGGTCTTATTTGTCTTTGGTAATTTTTCTTTTCAATCCACTTCATTCAATAATAAAAGAACCTTATGTCTTGTTATGTTTATTGTTTTCAAAATTCACTTACTTTTAACATGTGGACTCTGATTTTGAAAAGTGCTTTTTGTTTACTCTCTCTGATATTTGTCCTTGAAATGGAATGTTAATGCATTAGTGTTTCTTAAACTTTGATTTCTAAATAATTTTACATTTTAAGAGCAGGGAAAAAATCATTCCCATCAATTTCTCTCATTCAACCATATTGTATACCTAATTGGTTATATAAGGTAAGGCATGAACTGTGAGGTACTACTTTAGCACTTGACAACTTTAGTAGGTCTTGCAAACTTATCTACCAATGTCTGCATTTCAGATGCAGTTAATACTTTTGTAATTCTCTTTTCTATCCTAGTCTTGGCTTCTTCTGCTATATTTCCTAATATCCCATGATATCTTTACATTTGAGGAGTACTGCCAATCAGGTTAACCCAATTTAGATTTATCTGATATTTCTTATTTTTAATATGAATTTATATATAAATCTGGGTGAGAAAACTATGGAAGTCTTAACTAATTATTCTTTATCAATAAAAAGTTGTGAGTCAGATATTGAGGTAAGAACCCGAAGATCAGAGAAGCAGGGGACCAGCCACAGTAATTTCCTTCTTCTTCCATTTTTTTTCTCCAAAAAGGGCCAATATCCTCTCCTAGCTCCTCCTTATTATTTCCTTCTCCAATCTATCTCCAGTCCTCCAAACCTCTATGGCTAACTTTGATCAGCTAGTGACTAACTCTGCCCTCTAACTCCAAGCAAGCTTTATTTTCTACATACAAATAGAAATATCACACAACAAATTTTACAGGTTATTTGTATAACATAGACTATTTGATGTTGATATATTTTTTCTCATTTTTATTAGTTCTTTGAGAATTTTGTACAAGTTATTTTTGTAATATTTATATACCTCTTCTCAGATTCACTTTTGTTCTTCACCTACCCAAATTTATGGTTTCTTCTTTATTTTTATGTTTAAATCATTAAGTATAGTTTATGCTACTTATACCCTTTCAGAAATGAAACCTTTCACTGGAACAAGGCTGAACTCTCAGGGGCCACTCCTTGAAAGAACACTAAGTGTCCCTATCCCAGCAGATATTAGCTGCCAGTACTACCTTAGCTTAGGTAGAGACTTTGTGCCCTTCTCCCCACCCTTAGTTGTGATTTTGTCTTGAATCAACTTGCATAGGTTGTGTGCATGCTATCCTGTCCTAACTACTGTGAAGCTCATATTGTTGTGTCTAGAAAACAGTTTTCTCCCTTGACCTCTTGTGGGTCTCTGTTAATCTTCTTTTACTGCAAAAAGAAACATTTTATGAGAGTTTCAAAAATGCACAAATGTATGGTTACAACATTTAGTCATTAGACATTTTTGTCTACATACATTTAGCAAGATAATAGTAGTAGGGTATCTCTTTTTTTTGAAACTTGGTAAGTGTTCAGTTTACTAGTCATGAAGTAGGTCTTACAGAAGAAAACATTGTTCAACTAAGGTAATGTAACTATTTTTTTTTATTGAGAAAAGGAAAAAAAAATTTCCCCCTCCTCCCAGCCTCCTATTTCCCTCCCCCTCCTCCCACCCTTCTTCCCCTCCCCGCACTCTTCTCCCCCTCCCTCTCCAGTCCAAAGAGCAGTCAGGGTTCCCTGCCCTGTGGAAAGTCCAAAGTCCTCCCCACTCCGTCCATGTCTAGGAAGGTGAACATCCAAACTGGCTAGGCTCCCACAAAGCCAGATCATGAAGTAGGATCAAAACCCCGTGCCATTGTCCTTGGCTTCTCATCATCCCTCATTGTTCGCCATGTTCAGAGAGTCTGGTTTTATCCCATGCTTTTTCAGTCATAGTCCAGCTGGCCTTGGTGAGCTCCCAATAGATCAGCCCCACTGTCTCAGTGGGTGGGTGCACCCCTTTTGGTCCTGACTTCCTTGCTTATCTTCTCCCTCCTTCCATTCCTCATTGGGACCTTGGGAGCTCAGTTCAGTGTTCCAGTGTGGGTCTCTGTCTCTATCTCCATCCATCACCAGATGAAGGTTCTATGGTGATATCCAGGATATTCGTCAGTATTGCTATAGGATAGGGTCATTTCAGGTTCCCTATCCTCATCTGCCCAAGGAACTAACTGGGGACATCGCCTTGGGCTCCTAGGAGCCACTCTAGGTTCATGTGTCTTGCCAGCCCTAAGGTGGCTCCCTTAACTAAGAATTGTGCTTCCCTGATCCCCTATCCAGCTTTCCTTTATCCCAATCATCCTGTTTCCCCAAGTTCCCCCCATCCTCCCCTTCTCACTATTCTCTCCCCATCTCCCCTCACCCCCATCCCACCCCACCCTCAAGATCCCACTTTCCTCCCCGGCAATTTTGTCTACTTCCCATAGGCAAGAGGATAACTGTATGTTTTTCCTTGGGTTCACCTTCTTATTTACCTACTTTAGATTCACCAATTGTAGACTCCGTGACCCTTATTTATGGCTAGAAACCAATTATGAGTGAGTACATCCCATGTTCATCTTTTTGGGTCCTCACTCAGGATATCCTCACTCAGGATAGTGTTTTCTATTTTCATCCGTTTGCATGCAAAATTCGAGAAGTCATTGTTTTTTACCGCAGCGTAGTACTCTACTGTGTATATATTCCACACTTTCTTCATACATTCTTCCATTGAAGGACATCTAGGTTGTTTCCAAGATCTGGCTATTACAAATAATACTGCTATGAACATAGATGAACAAATGCTTTTGTCATATGATCTGGCATCTCTTGGGTATATTCCCAAGAGTGGTATTGCTGGGTCCAGGGGTAGGTTGATCCCGAATTTCCTGAGAAACCGAAACACTGCTTTCCAAAGTGGTTGCACAAGTTTGCATTCCCACAGGCAATGGATGAGGGCACCCCTTCCTCCACAGCCTCTCCAGCAAAGGCTATCATTGGTGTTTTTGATTTTAGCCATTCTGACAGGTGTAAGATGATATCTCAAAGTTGTTTTGATTTGCATTTCCCTGATTGTTAAGGAGGTTGAGCATGACCTTAAGTGTCTTTTAGCCATTTGAACTTCTTCTGTTGAGAATTCTCTGTTCAGTTCAGTGCCCCATTTTTTCATTGGGTTAATTAGCATTTTAAAGTCTAGTTTCTTGAGTTCTCTATATATTTTGGAGATCAGACCTTTGTCTGTTGTGGGGTTGGTGAAGATCTTCTCCCAGTCAGTAGGTTGCCTTTTTGTCTTAGTGACAGTGTCCTTTGCTTTACAGAAGCTTCTCAGTTTCAGAAGGTCCCATTTATTCAATGTTGCCCTTAACGTCAGTGCTGCTGGGGTTATACCTAGGAAGCGATCTCCTGTGCCCATCTGTTGTAGGGTACTTCCCACTTTCTCTTCTATCAGGTTCAATGTGTTCTGACTGATAGTGAGGTCTTTAATCCATTTGGACTTGAGTTTTGTGCACGGTGATAGATATGGGTCTATTTTCATTCTTCTACAGGTTGACATCCAGTTGTGCCAGCACCATTTGTTAAAGATGCTTTCTTTCTTCCATTGTATACTTTTAGCTCCTTTATCGAAAATGAGGTGTTCATAGGTTTGTGGGTTAAAATCCGGGTCTTCTATACGATTCCATTGGTCGACTTCTCTGTTTTTATGCCAGTACCACACTGTTTTCATTACTGTAGGTCTGTAATAGAGTTTGAAGTCAGGGATGATAATGCCTCCAGAAGATCCTTTATTGTATAGGATTGTTTTGGCTACCCTGGGTTTTTTGTTTTTCCATATAAAGTTGATTATTGTCCTCTCAAGATCTGTGAAGAATTTTGATGGGACCTTGATGGGGATTGCATTGAATCTATAAATTGCTTTTGGTAGAATTGCCATTTTTACTATGTTGATCCTCCCAATCCAAGAGCAGGGCAGGTTCTTCCATTTTCTGGTATCCTCTTCAATTTCTTTCTTCAATGCCTTAAATTTCTTGTCAAATAGATCTTTCACTTCCTTGGTTAGAGTTACCCCAAAATATTTTATGTTGTTTGTGGCTATCGTGAAAGGTGAAGCTTCTCTGATTTCCCTCTCTGCTTCCATATCCTTTGTGTATAAGAAGGCGACTGATTTTTTGGAGTTGATCTTGTATCCTGCCACATTACTAAAGGTGTTTATCAGCTGTAAAAGTTGTTTGGTGGAGTTTTGGGGGTCGCTTATGTAGACTATCATATCATCTGCAAATAACAAAAGTTTAACTTCTCCCTTCCCAATTCGAATCCCCTTGATCCCATTATGTTGTCTTATTGCTATTGCTAGAACTTCAAGCACTATATTGAAGAGGTATGGCGAGAGTGGACAGCCTTGTCATGTTCCTTAGTTTAGTGGGATGGCTTTGAGTTTCTCTCCGTTTAATTTGATGTTAGCTGTCGGCTTGCTGTATATTGCTTTTATTGTATTTAGGTATGACCCTTGTATTCCTAATCTCTCCAATACTTTTATCATAAAGGGATGTTGGATTTTGTCAAATGCTTTTTCAGCATCTAATGAAATGATCATATGGTTTTTTTCTTTTAGTTTATTTATATGATGGATTACATTGATAGATTTTTGTATGTTGAACCAGCCCCGCATCTCTGGAATGAAGCCTATTTGATCATAATGGATAATTTTCCTAATGTATTCTTGGATACGGTTTGCCGGTATTTTGTTGAGGATTTTTGCGTCGATATTCATGAGTGAGATTGGCCTGTAATTCTTTTTCTTGGTTGAGACTTTGTGCGGTTTTGGTATCAGAGTGACTGTAGCTTCATAAAAGGAATTTGGCAATGCCTCTTCTGTTTCTATGTTGTGAAATACATTAAGGAGTATAGGTATTAGCTCTTCTTGGAAGTTCTGGTAGAATTCCGCATTGAAACCATCTGGTTCTGGGCTTTTTCTGGTAGGGAGTTTTTTGATAACAGCTTCTAAGTCTTCGCGACTAACATGTCTATTTAGTTCGTTCACCTGGTCCTAGTTTAACTTTGGTATATGGTATTTATCTAAAAAAGTGTCCATTTGTTTTTCATTTTCCAGTTTTGTGGCATACAGGCTTTTGTAGTAAGATCTAACGATTTTCTGAATTTCCTCTGTGTCTGTGGTTATGTCCCCCTTTTCATTTCTGATCCTATTAATTTGCATATTCTCTCTCTACCGTTTGATTAGTTTGGATAGGGGTTTATCAATCTTGTTGATTTTCTCCAGGAACCAGCTTTTTGTTTCATTGATTCTTTGGATTGTTTTCTGTGTTTCTATTTTGTTGATTTCAGCCCTCAGTTTGATTATTTCCATTCTTCTACTCCTCTTAGGTAAGTCTGCTTCTTTTTTTTCTGGAGATTTCAGGTGGGCTGTTAAGTCTCCAATGTGTGCTTTTTCTGTTTTCTTCAAGTGGGCACTTAGTGCTATGTACTTTCCTCTCAGGATTGCTTTCATAGTGTCCCATAAGTTTGAGTAGGTTGTTTCTTTATTTTCATTGAATTCGAGGAAGACTTTAATTTCTTTCTTTATTTCTTCCTTAATCCAGGTATGGTTCAGTAGTTGACTGTTCAGTTTCCATGAGTTTGTAGGCTTTCTGGGGGTACCATTGTTGTTGAATTCTAACTTTAATCCATGGTGATCTGATAAGACACAGGAGGTTATGAATATTTTTTTGTAACTGTGTAAGTTCGCTTTGTTACCAAGTATGTGGTCAATTTTCGAGAAGGTTCCATGAGCTGCAGAGAAGAAGGTATATTCTTTCCTCTTTGGGTGGAATAATTTATAGATATCTGTTAAGTCCATTTGATTCATTACCTCCATTAATTCTCTAATTTCTCTGTTAGGTTTCTGTCTGATTGACCTGTCCATTGGTGAGAGAGGAGTATTGAAGTCTGCTACTATTAGTGTGTGCGGTTTGATGGCAGCCTTGAGTTTTAGTAATGTTTCTTGTTTTTTTTTTTTTTTTTTTTTTTTGGTTTTTCGAGACAGGGTTTCTCTGTGGTTTTGGAGCCTGTCCTGGAACTAGCTCTTGTAGACCAGGCTGGTCTCAAACTCACAGAGATCTGCCTGCCTCTGCCTCCCGAGTGCTGGGATTAAAGGCGTGCGTCACCACCGCCCGGCTAGTAGTAATGTTTCTTTTACGTACATGGGTGCTTTTATATTAGGGGCATAGATATTCAGGATTGAGACTTCATCCTGATTAATTGTTCCTGTTATGAGTATAAAATGTCCCTCTCCATCTCTTCTGATTGATTTGAGTTTGAAGTCAACTTTGTTAGAAATTAGTATGGCCACACCTGCTTGTTTCTTAGGTCCATTTGCTTGATAAACCTTTTCCCATCCCTTTACTCTGAGTAGGTGCCTGTCTTTGTGGTTAAGGTGTGTTTCTTGTAAACAGCAGAATGTTGGATCCTGTTTTCGTATGCAATCTCTTAGCCTGTGCCTTTTTATAGGTGAGTTGAGCTCATTGACATTAAGTGATATTAATGACCAGTGGTTGTTAATTCCGGTCACTTTTATAGTTGTAGAGTTTGTGTGTTTCCTTTCTTTGAGTTGTGCTGGTGAAGGGTCTCTAGATGTTTGAGTTATTGTGGTTATTGTTGGACTCCTTGGTTTGTGATTTTCCTTCTATTACTTTCTGTAAGGCTGGATTTGTGGCTACGTACTGTTTAAATTTGTTTTTATCCTGGAAAAAATTGTTTTCTCCATTTATAGTGAACGAAAGCTTGGCTGGGTATAGTAGTCTGGGCTTGCATCCATGGTCTCTTAGTTTCTGCAGTACATCTATCCAGGACCTTCTGGCTTTCATGGTTTCCATAGAGAAATCAGGTGTAAGTCTGATAGGTTTACCTTTATAAGTAACTTGGCCTTTTTCCTTTGCAGTTCTTAATATTCTTTCTTTATTCTGTATGTTTTGTGTTTTGATTATTATATGGCGAGGAGATGGTTTTTTTTGGTCCAGTCTATTCGGTGTTCTGTATGCTTCTTGATCCTTCAAAGGAATATCCTTCTTTAGGTTGGGAAAGTTTTCTTCTATAATTTTATTAAATATATTTTCTGGACCGTTGAGCTGTACTTCTTCTCCTTCTTCTATCCCAATTATTCTTAGGTTTGGTCTTTTTATTGTGTCCCAGATTTCCTGAGTGTTTTGTGATAAGAATTTGTTGGCTTTGCTGTTTTCTTTGATCAGTGTGTTTATTTTCTCTATGGTATCTTCAGTGTCTGAAATTCTTTCTTCTATCTCTTGTAATCTGTTGGTAGTACTTGTCTCTGTATTTCCTGTTCGTTTACCCAGATTTTCCATCTCCATCCTTCCCTCGGTTTGTGTTTTCTTCATTAATTCCATTTCATTCTTCATGTCTTGAACCACTTCCCTTACCTGTTTGATTGCTTTTTTATTGTTTCTCTTGCTTTTCTTGGGTATCTTTGAGTGATTTATTCATTTCCTCTATCTTTTTGTTCGTGATCTCTAATTGTTTATGGCAGTTTTTCACCTCCTGTTTAAGGTCTTCTATTATTTTCATATAATTCACTTTTGGGTCGATTTCTTCTAATTCTTCTAGAGTAGGGTGTACAATTCTTCTTATTTCGGAATCTCTGGATTCTGGTGATGTCATGTTGCCTTTCAGGGTGTTGGAGGAATTCTTGCCTTGGTGCCTTCCCATCTCTTCCTTCAAATGGTGCCTGGAGAGGCCTGGTGTCTTGGTCCAGTCTTTGCTGTGACTGACTCTCTGGTTGTAACTCTTCAGTGTAGAAGCAGGAACCGTCCAGTCCAGATGGAACTTCTCAGCACCAAAACATAGACGCCTGTTAATCCAATGACCCGCAGACAAAAGGGAGCACTTGGGGGGCAGGGCGGGGACGAGTAGAATACATGACACCCTGCCGCAAAAGCTGAAGGTGTGGGTGCTCCCTTTGGGGGGGGGGGGGCTTGAGGCCTGCACGGTAGGCAGGCACTCACCTCTCTGGGTGGGTAGCCTTAATGTAGGAGTAGAAAACTGTTCCTGAGCAAAGGACCTAGCAGATAAGGCAGGCTCTTGAGTGGGGGGGGGGGGGGGGCGCGATCGGGTATAAGAAAGACAGCCCTGCAGAAGGAGCTGGGGCGGGGGGCGGGGGGGGGGGGGGGGGGTTGTGGTCTCTTCCTGGTCAATCCACCCCTGGATCGCACACACTCACCAGTCCAGATGGAACTCCTCAGTACCTAAACAGGGCCGCCTGGTAGCCCAATGATCCGGGGACAAAAGGAAAAAAACCTGGCAGGCGGGGTGAGATCCGCTCTGGGTGGGTCGCCCTTCCAGATGGAACTCCTCAGTACCTAAACAGGGTCACCTGGTAGCCCGATGATCCGGGGACAAAAGGAAGAAACTGGGCAGGCGGGACGAGATCCAGGAGTGCATAGGCACCCCTGGAGCACAAGCTGAAGGTGCCCAGGCTCCCTTTAACATGATACAGAGGACAACCTGAATAGTTATTTGCCCCGATACTTGAAACATCAAGCCATTAATTCTTGAGAGAGTTATTTGCTGCTTGGGCGGTGAAAACACCCTAGACCAGGTATACTCCAGGCAGCCACTTCCAAAGTCAAACCTCCTATTTCAAAACAAGGAGCGGGAGTATGTTTAAATTCTCTGGCCCTTGGTCAGGGTGGAACATTCTAATCTACTTCTTTGGGCCATTTTAATGTCCAAACAGCAAGTAACCACACCCTAGGCTAGGGTTTGTAGCCACACTTGTTATCAACAATTTTGAGAGAGCAAAATAAACTCAAAATTTCTCACCTTCATACAAAGTGGAATAGGCTCACATTTTTGGGTCTCCACAAGTGAGTTTCCATATCAACTTTTCAAAATATCCTTAATGTTAGTTTCCCTGCCCCTATTTTCTTCTCTACCCTACTCTTTCATTTCCTATCTCATTTAAGCCTCCTTGTTCTCTTCTTTACCTTTGAACCACTTTGTTCTGTTTCTCCCATGTAGTTCTCCTCTCATGTCTCCTTACTAATTTTCTGAATTCTATGGGTATTCCAGTTAAAACATAGGTATCTAAAAGTTCAAAACTAACATCTATCTGCATGTGAGAAAAAAACATGAGACATTTCTCTTTCTGTGTTTTAATACAATTGTTTGATTCTGAGTAATTGACAAATAGAAACAAGCTTCAGTTAAGTTATGAAAACTCCTTAAGCACTAACCTAGTCCCAACCTCTAAACATCTCAGTTAACTGTAGCATGACCATTGTGAAGCAATGGAGTTTCACACACACACACACACACACACACACACACACACACACACACACACTTGGGGGGAGAGAAAAGAAACAAACAAAAAGAACAGTAAAATAGAGGTGAAGGTAGAAAAAAACTCATCACCTAATGTCATCGTCTTTAAATTTTAAAGACTTGTTTTACTCCTTTATGTGTGTGTGTGTGGGGGGGTCAGTGTTGGCATGCGCACCATTGTATGCAGGCACTCAAGAAGAACAGAAGAGGGTGTCTGCAGACAGTTTGGGACACCTGATGTAGGTGCTAGAAGCTAAACCAGGGGCCTCAAAGAGAGCACTAAAGCGATTAACCACCGAGCCATCTCTCTGGCCCCCACTTTGTAAATTTTATGGTATACTTATACGTGTGTGTGTGTGTGTGTGTGTGTGTGTGTGTATCAGCTAGGATTTTTAATTTAAAAATGCTTTTCATACAATACATCTGAACATATTCTTTCCCCTCACTCAATTCCTCCCAATCTTCTTCCAATCTTCTAACCCATGTTCAACTTCATGTACTTTCTGTCTAGCAAAACAACTCTCCAAAAACAAAAACAAAAGCAAATACAAGCATCAATCAAAATAAAAACCCAATAAGACAAAAACTGCTACAATGAAATAAAGGGTGTATAGGGAACAAACAAATAGGAGCCTGTTTTGTGTTGGCCAAGTGCTCCTGGTCATAGGGCCTGTCTGGAGTGGTTTTGATAGACCCAGTGACACTCCATTGGAGAACACAGATTTTTTTTCCCTTTTCCTATCAGCTATCATTGCAAATTGCAAATAGCTTCTTGGCTAGGGAAGGACTTTTTGTCTCCTTCCCTACCTCAGTGATATAGGGTTTTATGTAAGAGACAGCATGAGTTGTTTTGTTCCTTCTTTGCCTTTTGAGCTTGAGTCATCCTGCTGAGTATCATGTTTCTTCTCAGGTTCATCCATTTTCCTACAAATTCAATGATTTCATTTTCTTACAGGTGAATAAAAATACCATTTAAAAATACATACCACCTTTCCTTCATCTGCTTGTCTGCTGATTAACTTCCAGGTTGTTTCTATTAACTTGCTATAATAAACAGAACAACAACAAACATGGATGTATAAAGTATCTCCATGGTGAGAACTGGAGGATTTTTTTTTTACCATATATTCAGGCACAGAATAGCTAGGTAATATGATAGTACTAGTTTCAAATTTTTTGAGGATCCACCAGACTGATTTCCATGATCACTATATTAATTTGTATTTAAACCCACAGTAAATAAGTGTTCTTCTTTCCTATCAGTCTCTCCAATATATTTTTAATCAAATTTCTTAGTGATAGCCATTCTGGTCAGAGTGAGGTGGCATCAAACCATTTCAATTCACATTTCTCTGTGACTAAGAATGTTGAAGACTTAAAAAAAGTTATTTATTACAAGCATTTCTTCTTTAGAAGATGGTCTGTTTATTTTATTAGACCTTTTTTGATTGCCATTTCTATTTTCTTGGTATTTAATTTCAATAGTCCATTTAAATAATAGATATTAGCTTCCTTTCTTAAATATTGATGATAAGGCTCTTGCTTCATTATATGGGCTGTTTGTGTGCTTTGCTGATAGTTTTTTGTCATACAGAAACTTTTTTCCTGCCTCCACATTTTTTCTTGGCATAAGCATTGATATAATACCTTCAAATTATATACACATAGGGGCTGAATTAAGAGAGATATGGCAGGATACAGGAGATATGAAATGGGAAACAAAAAAAGGAGGATGATTCTCCAATTGGTAGGATGGAGTGAGACCAATACAGACAGAGAGGGAGGGTTTTGAGAAAAATAACACCAAGGTAATTTGACAAGGCCTCAAGGAGTTGTATTATTTTATATTTACCTAAAAGTATGCACAATACATATAAGTGCATGTGGATAAATAGATTTGTGTGTATGAAAGTTGTGTGTGGGGTGTGTGTGCATGTAAGTTATGTCATTTGCGCTGTCAGTGTTCTTGACAGGAATCACAAACTAATCAATACCTTAATAACAGGCATAAAAACAGCTGCTCTTGAAATGCTGTTCACAGTAGTCTTAGTAACTCTAAAAATAATGTAGATTGTTGATATAGCCTTTTATTGCTCCGACTGAAGAATGGATAGGGAAAATGAAGTACTATACAGCAGAAAAAAATGGATGGATCTAGGAAAAATCATATTGAGTGAGGTAACCCAGACCCAGAAAGACAAATATTATATCTACTCATTCATAAGTGGTTTTTCAACATAAAGCAAAGAAAACCAGCTACAATTCACAATCCCAGAGAATCTAGACAATAATGAGGACCCTAAGAGAGATATGTGTTGATCCAATGTACACGGGAAGTAGAAAAAGACAAGATCTCTTGAGTAAATTGGGAGCACAGGGACCATAGGAGCAGGTAGAAGAGGAGGGTTGAGAAAGGGAGGGGTGGAGAAAAATATATAGCTCAATAAAAACAATTTAAAAAGTAGTTACGAGTATATGCTGCCAGTGGACCTAGGTTTGTTTCTCAGTATCCACCTTACAACTCACTAATGACCTTATCTATAGTCCCAGGGGATCTGACACCCCTCCTAACTTCGTTAAGCACCAGGCACAAGCCTTTATCTCTCTCTCACACACTCTCTCTTCCCTTCTCCCTCTCTATTGTGTTTCCTGTCTTCTGAAAAATTCTCCCCAGCTGCCATACTTTGTGACACCCTAGCTTTTGTGTGGCAATGGACTTTCTTCCTTTTTAAATGCTGTATCAAGAGAAAGCCGTCCCTCTTTTAAAAAAAGTTTCCAATCGACAAGGGAATTGATGGAGAAGTCTTAATATATAGTGTTAATATTCATAATACATTTCCATGATTATATCTTTATGGATAATTTCATGATTATTCAAGTTTTGCTCAAAAATTTCCATAATATTTTGTAAATACATTTGTTTAAAACTTTCTGGTCTATTTAGCTGAAATTTTCTCCTCACTTTATGTTAGAAAATTCCTTTGAAAGGCAACAAAGAATGTTTTCCACCAAATCCACTAAGCAGGGCTCACTGGGCTCAGAGACTGAAGTGGCAAGAATGGAGCCTGTATAGGTCTGCACCAGGCCATTTGTGCATATGTTTTGGCTGTTCCCTTTCTATTCTTGTGGGAATCCTCAGTGTGGAAATGCCTGTGTCTCTGATTCTTTTGACAGCCCTTGAGACTCTCTCTTTTATTGGGTTGCCTTGGTCAGCCTCAATAGGGGGGATTTCTTACCTTGTCTTATTGTGTCTTGTTTTGTGTTATTTGGTCATTATCTCTTGGAGGCCTACTCCTTTCTGAAGGGAAACTAAGGGAGAGTAGACCTGGAAGAGAGGGAATGTAGGAAGAGTGGACGGAGGGGAAACAGTGGTTGCTGTGTATAGTATGAGAGAAAAATCTATTTTCAACATTAAAAACTCTCTTTCAGTTAGAGGATGGCCTGATGTATCAATGGTTAGAAACAGGCTTGCAGAGGATCAAAGTTCAATTCCCAGCACTCATTTCAGGCTGTTCACAGCTGCTTGTACCTCCAGCTTCAGGGAATTTGACACCTTCTTCTGGCCTCCAGGAATACCTACCCTCATGTCACCTACCAACCCCACACATATAATTACAATTAAAATAAATATTGAAAAAATCACACAATTATGTCTCTCCAGAGTTCAATCGAAGTCTAAATGATGACACAATCTAAGAGAATACATAAAGACTGGAAGAAGTTCAATTTTGGGCATCAACTCTTCTTTTCACCCACAAAAGTGGTCAGGTTACTTAAGTTATGAGATAACCTTATCTACAAAATAGGGGAAAGGATGTTTATAGAAAAAGAAGATGGCAAAGACTTAAGTTTGTTGAGAGTTAAAACAAGCTCTCAAGCATAATAGATGACAATTTCCATGGCTGTCTTGTTTTCGTCTATGATATGCTGCTGTCAAGGCTTCTGGAACACTTCCAGGAAGACACCCCTGCTTCCTCTAGTCTCTTATCCAAAATTCTCAATATGCTCCAGTAAGATTAGCTTCAATGTCTTCTCCTTGAGCTCTGAATATCTACCCTACAATTGTATGTAACCTACTATATATTGTTTGTATAATTATTTATTTGATCAATGAACAGAACTATTAGCTTTAATTTTAGTAGAACATGTAACTTTCACTTATTAACTAAATTGATCAAGATCTAAAGAGAGCCTTTAATTCAAATGAAATGTTAGAAAGGAAAATAAATATGATAACTTTTCTTTTGTCTTATTCCGACATTTTTTGAAAGTAATGAAAACATCCCCATGACCAGAAACGCTTAGGAAGAATTCCTCTTGACTGCAGTAAGTGCCTACTTTTGAGGAACAGAAAGCTGATGAGCTGCAGGCTTCCCTGCTGATAAATTCATCTAACAAGGCACTCCTGATGTGTTCTGATTTTAAGGCCAATGGGAACCATATAGATTGGTTTGCTGCTCTCTTTCCTGATAAAGAAAGGACTCTGAGATGTGCATGTTTACGTTGGTAAATAAATTCTGGTGTGAAATGGTAATCCAAGAATCAAGCCTAAGGCATTAAAATCATAATAACTTAATTTGTAGGCATATCGCCATAGGTGCTTCTAGGACAAGGTTTGCATAGATAAAGTTAAAACTGAATAGTCACTAGTCATCTGTACCTTGGTGGTCGGGTCTGGAAATGACCATTCTTTTGTTTCTAACAAGACTGGAGTAAGATATTGGTCCAAATGAATGACTTAATTAATTTCTTTGGATAAGTTAGGTGGTTAGAAACTGAAGCAATGGGATCAGAAAGGCTCCAGATAGATGCTGCAAAGCCTGGAAATAATAATTACGAATGAAATAGTCTTTTATTCTCCTCACATGTAGAAGTAGCATAAAAGGGTTAGGCTTGCTCCTGAGGAAGCTGGACAAATTTACTAGCAGAGAGGAAACAGCAGGATGGCTAACCTCCAACTGCTATTTTCTACATCAAGGAAAGTGGTATGCAAATGATAGCGGTGACACAAAGGAAGGCAAGCAAACTTAAGCCTGTGACAAAGATGCAAGAGCACACACAGCTGTAATGCATGAATTGATACCCCTATATCAGAAAGCCTTCATACTAGAATATGGAAAATATGTAAAAGGAAGAGCACAGAAACAGCATCTTTAATCTATTAGGAGCCATGGAAAATCAGCAACTTGAGGATAGGCTTTTGGGAGAAGGAAACGGGTGAGGAGAGGGAGAACACGTATTAGAAAAGAGGATGCATGTTAACAGAACATTCTGCGTAGTGGATGTCACAGCTTCCAAACTTGGTAATAGCATTTTTCAGGATGCTCTTATTACACAGATATTACTAGTCTCTTAGAAAAAAGCAGGAATTAATAAGGGATGACTATAAATTCCTACCTTACAGTAGTTAATTTTTTCAAGAATGTCAACTTTACCATGGCATGAATACAATACTCATTCAGAGGAAGAAAATGTAACTCAGATTTTGAATTTTAATGTTCCTAATGTTGGACATGAGTGGCATAATACTGACTCATGTTTCTAGATAATGATATTCAGCAACATTTCTGATGTAATGATTTTAGCTTACACTATTTCCTCTGGGGGATGTATCCCTACTGTAATAAAGGGACTCTGTATATTAGATCATTGTAGTGCAGCCAGCAGCTCATTGCAATGTGACACTTAGAAATCTGGTCGGAGCAAGGGACCTAGAATGAATCAGACCTGTATTCAAATAACATTTATGTTATATTTCTTATTTGTGGCACCTTGAGGAAGGTATTTAAAGTTACTGAGTCTATAAATGGAGATAATAATATGAACCTACCATAATTATTTAGAAGAAAAAATATTCTATGCATACTGGATAGCAGTTGAGACATAGTAAAAAATTAATACAAATTAGCTTGCAGAAATGATTTGTTACAGAAACATGGTGTAGGAACACAGAGGTTCTGAAGCAGAGTCAGTCAGGGTTGGCCAGAGATGCCAAGCAGAAGTACAAATAGCAGCTACAGTGTCAGTTTGAGAAAGGAACCCCTGGGGTGACAGGAGTAGTCCTGGATGAGATGAAGGTCAGATCAAAATGGCTTACATATCGTATGCAGGGATCAGAAGTTCCACTAAGCATACTGTGAAAGAAAACAAGCAGTGATGTCACCTCGAAGAATAGAAGTTGAAAAATGAAAAGTTACCACAATGATAAAGTTGAAGAGCTAACAGGTCAAGGTTGGGTCACTCTGCTCGTTCTTCACCGGAACCATGTATCTTCAAAGCATTTCTCCATACACACTCAGAATGTATAAATAGGAAATAATGGTGGAGATTTATTTCCTCCAAGTCATGAAACCATGAGCAACTTTCTAAAGGCAAAGCCCATTTTATCTTGCAATCACCCCAAGTAAATATGACAACTACAACAACAACAACAACAATAACAGCCACAGGAGCAAAGCATCCCATCAGTGGGCTCTGCAGCTGAAAAGGCCTTTATTCTTCAATAAATTCAAATGGATATGTTTGATCTTATCATCAATTTCACTTTTGCTTCTTCACCCAATGAACAGGGAAGCATTTGGTAAATCTCCCTAAGGTGATTGCTGTCAGTGAAGTCTCCTGAGCCTGCCATGGCATTGCCTTCGTAAACTCTTGGCAGCTCTGAAGATTTGCAGGAAAACCGTATAATATTGGGTTCATTATCATTCCGAAACGAAGAGGCAAAAGTACTCGAGGATGCACTCCTCTCTGAGACTGTGTGGATAGTTGCGATTCTGGGGAGAGGTTTTTGTTCTGCAGTGGCATAGTTGTTTTTAACCCTTCATTTATCCTCTGGAAATGACCCCAGTTAAACCCATTGCTTCACCAGGCTGTATGTGGAAGAAATTTCTCTTTTCTGTCACTGGGGTGAGAAAACGTGTGTTCTTCTCTGCAGGAAAACTTTATCCAATAGCAGTATGCAAATATCATGGGAGAAAAGAGAATTAGCACTCAGTGACTTAAGAAAATTCACTAGTGGAAGACTAAAACCAATCTTCTCACTTCAAAGGGAGACTTTAAATCCTGGTAGCTTCTCTGAATCCTTGTAAAATGGAATCAAAGAACGAAACAGTTGCTTTTCATCTATCAACTGACTGAGTGTTTTTTTTGGGGGGGGGAGGGGAAGGGAGTATGAAATCAAAGCAAGAACATGATATTAATCTCCTATTCAGGATTTTGTGTGTAACATCTTACTGAAAAACATCGGAAGACATATATTAGTGGGAGAAATTACTCACGGATTTGCTAAGGGTCTAAATATTTGCGACCAAAGTAAGAAAACAAAGAGAGTGAGGGTGAGCTAAGGGGTCTGTGTGCACACATTCTTTGTCAGTCTGCTCCCCATCCTGATGTGCACAGCCTGCCTTCCAGAACCCCGAGTACTGCATCAGCAGCAAAGCACTTGGATTATTTTCTTCATTTTAATGTTTTATTTACACACCGAATCTGCTCAGGTGAAACGAGTAGTAAAGCATCATTTCCTTCAACTATGTACAAAATGTAGCTACCCAGAGCATGCTTTCTCGTCTCCTGACTGCACATCACATGTTAGATGCTAGCCCTAAATTTGAAGATTTCAAAATATAGCTACTGAGCATCAGCTGCTAAGTTCTGAAGCTAGAAATTATAGATTAGATTCAACACTTTGTAAGGATTTGATCTTCCAAAGCAACATGCTGTCTGAGTCCTCATACTTTCCACTATAAAACAGACCACTAGACATGCACACGGGCCTCTAGCCCTGAGGATGCTGGTTCAGATTTCTGTGGAAGTAGTTTTGTTTTAAAGGCTTAATGTAATATGTTTAAGAACACATAGTAAGCACTCAGTGAAAAGGTAGGCTTATTAAACAAAAAACAGCTCTTCTCACTTCCTAGGTTAGATGCATGTCAATTTAAGAGTTGTGTGAAGCTCCATCTGATGCAAAAAAAAAAAAAATAGAAGCTTCTAGGATGAGGGATGAATGCTAACTTTTCTGTAATATAACAATATTCTTTAGAACACATTTGTGAGTTGTGGTTTAGCAAAATGGTGGTGATGTGTTCTCCTCTAAATCCATGATCTCACCAGCCACCAGAGCTGGTTAAGCTACCACGATTTCCCTTTTTCTGAATGAACCTTTAGTCCAATTAGACAGCTGCTGGTTATTGCCGAGATATAAGTGCCTCTACTGAAACTTTAGAGATGTCTTCCCATGGTGGTCATTGATAGGATTCCTAGGTATCACAGCTGAGTATGAATATTGCTTGCTTGTTTCCATTTGGATGTTTGGACATTCCCTTCTGGTACTATGAAAGCTGACTCTCAGTACAGAACAGATTTTTTTTTAAATTTATTTATTTATTAAGGATTTCTGCCTCGTCCCCACAACCGCTTCCCATTTCCCTCCCCCTCCCCTGATCAAGTCCCCCCCCCCTCATCTGCTCGAAGAGCAATCAGGGTTCCCTGACCTGTGGGAAGCCCAAGGACTGAGACGCGCCCTGGATACAGAACAGATTTTAACATATCTAGTTTAAATCTTTTGAGTTTTATATCAGAAGTGAGTGGTGTTTCAGTTATAGGGCTTCTTCAACTTGTAGGAAACAACCATGGGCAACAGTAATAGCCTAAATTGGTTTTGTGAGTCTTTTTGACTCTCTTAAACAACAGCATGAAAGGAAGTTTTTTCTTCTATGTGGCACTGGAGATTTTGTTAGATAGTCTGCTGCTTTAGAACAGTATCACTCCTAGTGGTATATCTTCATTTATTTTCTTCTTCCCTCCCTCCACCCCTCCTTCCCTCCCTTCCTCCTTCACTTCTTCCATCTTTCCCTCCTCTATAGCTACATGTATTATATGTAATTTTAGGTGAGTAGAAAATAAAATGAACCCATATCTCAAACATCTTTAGTGTTCTTTATACTGTTTCCCTCTTCCTTGTGTATCACCCTCTCTCTCCCATTCCCAATTAAAGACCCTCCCTTTGATGGTTCTATTTTCTCTTCCTTTCTCTTGTATCTTACTGGTATTGTTTCTGTACCTCTTCTTACAAGATCCATTTTTACTCTCTTAGTTTCTCTGATTACCATGGGTTATATATTCTCATCTGAAGATTTGGAGCTGAGGGCTACAGATGAGAGAAATTTGTTGCATTTGTCTCTCTGGGTCCTAGTTACCTCACTCAGTACATATTTTCTAGTTTCATTTATTTACATAAAAACATCATAATTTCATATTTCCTTACAGCAGGGTAATATTTCACTTCAGGAAAGTACTGCATTTTCGTTATCCACTTGTTAATTAAAAGACATTTAAGTTGTTTCTATTTCTTAGATAGTAGGATTGGAGCAGGAACGGACCTTGCTGAATGTGTGTCTGTGAAGTAAGATGTAGAGTTCTTTTGGGATATGCCAGAGTGGCTTAGCTAAGCTATGTGGTAAATTTGTTTTTAGTTTTTGAGAACTCTTCACACTGATTTTCAGAATGGCTTCATGTCACAAGTTTGTTGTCCCCCAAAAAGTGAATAATTTTTGTACTGTCAAATACACCTAGCATTTGTTACCTGTTATTTTGTTGATCCTTTTAAAACATGTTTATTATAAAGAAAATATCAGGACATGCATTACACATGAAGAGAACAATGCCAAATCAACAAATGTTCAATCTACTAGGGAGGAAAAGTGAGAAATTCATGTATTCCTCCGATTATGACTTTGAAATATATAGAAAGACATTCTGGAGCTATACAATAGCTATGAAAATAAAACACATTAAAAAACACAAATGGACATTTTTGTCTTTTCATCCCTAGTTACAGATCAAATGCATAACAAGTCAATAAATAGTTAAAAGTTTGAAGAATACAATTACTACACCAGGTCTGGTGACATGCTCCACAGACTGGACACACATTCTTTACAAGAAGTGCACACAGAACTCTTCTGAAAGAAGACATGATAGTAGGCCATGAACAAATCACAACAAAATCCAAAGAATTTTTGACAAGTAGCCGACATCATATGATAGTCTATTAGAAAACATAAATAGTAAAAACAGTAAAAATTAGACAAGGAAATCTCATATTTTTGGAAATTAAGAATATTTTTTGTTGCCTAAGGAAAAAGAAAGGCAACTTGGAGCTTTGAGGATGCTTTCTATTATCTAATAGTTTTTCTTGCACTGGACTTTGCTCTTAGATTTTTTTTTCATCTCCCTCCTATATTTGTTTTTTTTTCTTATTTGAGTTAATGCTTGCTTGGTTCACTACTTTTCATATTTCCTTTGTCTGAGACATACTTACCAAGACTTAGCTTTCTTACCTAGTTAAAAAGTTCTGCTTCGACTGTTCACAACTATTCAGTTTTAAGTGTTTATTAATGTCTATGATCTTATCATTAACTTATGTTTTATAATGTTTTGTTGATCTTATACTTTCTGATTATGGTCAGATGAAGTTTCAAAGCTGATTTAATTTACATTTCTCTAATTTCTAAGGATGATGAACCATTTTAAAGGTATTTATCAGAAGTTTTATTTCTTCTTTTGACAACTCTCTGTTCAGGTCCATAGCCCATTTTTTTAATTAGTTTGTTTGGCTTCTTCACACTCTATCTTTTGACTTCTTATACTGGATAGTATACCCTCAGATGTAAAGCCTGCAAAGATTCTTTCCCATTCTTTGTGACTGTTACTTGCCTAACTATTTCCTTATCTGTACTGAAGACTTTTTAGCTTTAGGAAGTCAATTGTTGAGCTTTAATTTTTAGGCAAAAGGAGTCCCATTTAGTAAGTTCTTTTGAGACCCACTGAGTTTAACCAAGATCCTATGTGTGACCATGGATTTTGAACTGTCTTTATTTTTTGAAGGCTGGTGAGCTCCTAAGTTTGTATATGACTGGGGACAATGACTTCCTCACCCAGAACAACAACAGAAAACAGTCAGGGTTTGGCAGAGAGAGGTAGAGCCCAGTAAGATTTAATATCGACTGTTA
Source organism: Microtus oregoni (assembly GCF_018167655.1). Taxonomy (NCBI): domain Eukaryota; kingdom Metazoa; phylum Chordata; class Mammalia; order Rodentia; family Cricetidae; genus Microtus; species Microtus oregoni. Next base: position 21,172,646 of record NW_024543076.1, read on the forward strand.
TAGGCCTAGTCCTGTGTAGACACACTGTAGTCAGCCACCACTGTTGTGAAACCATTACTGCACTGACTGTGCCATGCCCCAGATGCAGCATTTCTCAACTCTTCTCCCTATGTTCCCTCTTATCTTCTTTGTACTGTCTTCCATAATAATATCCAAGCCTCAGAGGAGGTGAGATAAGCGTGCTACTATGGCTGAGTTGTCAACCACCACTTACTCTCGGCATCTTTAACAGCCATACATCTATTTATTTACCACTGTTCATTGCAAAAGAGATTTCTCTGATTGAGGCCAGAAGTAGTCTTTGTCTATGTGTTTAAACACAAATATTTAGAAAGCAGCTTGGCTATATGTCATTTCACCCAAACAACAGTAGCAAGTATGCTTCTAGGGCCTAAGACCTCAGACATTTTGTCATTTGTTAATTTGTTGTTTTATGTTTTTATGTTTGTTTTGTTGCTATTGTTGTTTATTCAAGTTTGCATTACTGCATATGAATGTTCTCTGATGGACTGGACCTCAAACCCAGTCAAAGAGCTGCAATTGCCTTTTCCCAGACATTTTGTTTGTTTGTTAGGTTTATTTGCCAGTAGGCACATATTGCCTTGTAAGTTGGTAAGGTGAAGTATAACATTAACAGCTGGGTGTGATCTTTCCCCCTTTCTCCACAAGGGGAGCAGCCTTCATAACACCTTTGATAATGTAAAAGCCAAACTAACATTGAGGAAAAGTTTTTGCTCAATTCCAGCTTATTTTCTCTTCATCTTGTGATCAGGTTGTGTGGTGACTTTAGAGATTTATTAACTAGTTCTGGTGGGCAATCAAGAAGAGCGGCAAGAGTATTGACTGCTTAGCGGCCTCTGTTTCCTTCCTGGCCAAGAGCTTAAGCTGGGCTATCTCACACTTGACACTGAAGTGTTTGGTAAGTAACTCAGGGCATTTCATTTTTGTGGCACTCTCTCCTTCTCCCCCTTTCTCTTTCTCTAACTTATATTATTTAAGTTATCTTGCATATTGGCCGGCTTTCATGCTACTGTTTCATACATCTTTAGTTTTGGTTAGCCCTCTTTTTCTTCCTCTCTGACTCTCCATACCCCAAATACTCCCTTATGTATTTATACCACATATGTTATACAACCCCACTTCTCTTAAGGTGTCTTCAACCTAAGGGCCCGTTTCTTAATTACTTACATTCATTCAACCTTACATTAATACATCATTCTGTTTTTTTTTTTCTCTTAGGTATTACAGGATAAACATTTAATTCTAAAGAAACAGCAATTTCATTATAAATTAGGCTTAGACATCTGACCTAAATACACAGAAAATTGGGCTGGCGAGATGACTAAGGGAATAGACAATCTTGCTGTTAAAGCTAATAAACTAAGTTCCACCTCTGGAACCTATGTGGAATTCTAGAGAACAATCTTCTGCAAACTGTCTTCCACAGTCCTTCTTCTCTGTCTGTCTGTCTCGATCTGTGGTTCTCTCTGCCTCCCCCCAAACACATTCAAGTTCTTTAAAACAAAAATGGTGACAGTAAGGTGGCTAAGTGGGTAAAAGCATTCCAATCTAATCCTAATTACTCGAGGTCAGTCCCTGGAACCCACGGGTTGAAAGCAAGAACTAACTTCTGCAAGTTGTTCTTTACCCTTCATGTTTGCACATCCCCCTTCATATCAGGGACACCTGTGAACACACTTTCACAATGAAGCACAAATACAATAAAATTCATTTAAAAATGTAGTAACTCTGTCCTCTCTAACTGAGTTGTCTAAGTGTCTAGTTGCCCAAAGGTGTCTAGAGGTCTGGCGATACTCCTCTGAAACTAGCTCAACAGTTAACAGTCCTTGGTGATTTTGCACAGGACCTGGTCTCAGTTCCCAACACCCACGTGGTGGCTCACTTCCCTCTCTAATTTCAGCGTCAGGGTGATTGGGGAAGCTTTGTTAAGCAATCATCTTTAAGAAGTGGAACCTAGGAGACCTGGATAGAGGTGGGCGGTCCTTGGGCTTCCCACAGGTCAGGGAACCCTGATTACTCTTCGAGCAGAAGAGGGAGGGGGATTTGATCAGGGGAGGGGGAGGGAAATGGGAAGCGGTTGCGGGGAGGAGGCAGAAATCCTAAATAAATAAATAAATAAATAATAAAAATAAAAATAAAAAAAAAGAAGTGGAACCTAGTTAAGGCTTTGCTACCTGGAGCCCAGGAGAAAAACTGGGACGGGCTAGATGCTTGCTCTGTCTGGGTGATTCCAGCAGGACACAGCGGAAGGGAACTTGAACTTTCCATTCTTGTAGCGTGAGTTTCCCCTTATAATAAGTGAAAATATAATTGTTAGTCTTTAAGTTAGCCTGGTTATTTCCGGAATTGAGCTAACTTCTACATTAGGGATCCAGTGCTCTCTTCTGGATTCCCAGGTCACCAGGCAGCATGCAAGTGCAGTAATCTACATGCAGGCCAAACACTCAAACAAGAAATAGAAATAATTAAATTTAAAACTTCCAAATCAAAGCTTATCCATATGCTTCCTCTTTACTATCACATATACTCACCTCTCCTGTGTCAGTGAGGAAGCAGCCAGGGACAATAGATAAATGGGTGTTGTGCACGGGCACAGCAGCATTCCAGTTAAAACAATGCTTTTACAAAGGCTGGTAGCCCACATCCATGTTTGTCCAGCATAGGTCCAGAGAGATGATGTCTCTTTGTGCTATCATTTTGCATTTATATTGGAATGCTGCTATGCCCACACAACACCTTAAGGATAATTTCCATAAACAAATTCTGCATTACAATGTATATGTAGCAAGAGAAAAAAAAACTCCATTCACCTGTATATTCATAGCTAGTTATGGGGTGCTACGATATGTTTATGAGCGCATGGGTACCCTAAATTCTATGATACAGCTTTGGCTGGAGTTTGGTCTGAAGACACTAAGACTGCTTGTTATGATCAGTATGAGATAGTGACTAATAAAGCACAGGCCAGCCTCGGTCTGACTTCCTTGTGTGCCATGTTCATCTTTCACTTATGTGCTAATGTCTGAAGCACAGCCCTGGCTGTGTTGTCATCAATTTTTTTTAATTTATTTATTTATTAAAGATTTCTGTCTCTTCCCCGCCACCGCCTCCCATTTCCCTCCTCCTCCCCCAGTCAAGTCCCCCTTCCTTGTCAGCCCAAAGAGCAATCAGGGTTCCCTGCCCTGTGGGAAGTCCAAGGAACCCCCACCTCCATCCAGGTCTAGTAAGGTGAGCATCCAAACTGCCTAGGCTCCCACAAAGCCAGTACGTGCAGTAGGATCAAAAACCCATTGCCGTTGTTCTTGAGTTCTCAGTAGTCCTCATTGTCCGCTATGTTCAGCGAATCTGGTTTTATCCCAGGCTTTTTCAGATCCAGGCCAGCTGGCCTTGGTGAGTTCCCGATAGAACATCCCCATTGTCTCAGTGTGTGGGTGCAATTTTAAAGAAGCATGGGTAGGTTTTTCTCTCTGCTGGAACCCTTCCTCACAGTTTCCCTGCATTCCATCTCAGAGTTTCTTGTCACAGGACCGTTTCTCCATGCATTTCTTTTTCAGTTTGTTAGAAGGCTAAATCCCAGGGAGACTCATGTATTTGAATCCTATTTATGAAGGGCAAGATGGCATCTTTGGCTTCATGCTCTGCCATTCTAGAGATGTTTTGTGATTCTTTGTAAGTTTCTTTATCTGTTTGCGTGGATGTACCTTGTTACTTCCTTGTTTGAACAGGAAGTGGTTACCCAGGATAGCCAATATACAATATTGTTTTATCAGTTTTCTTTGGCATTGAGTTAAATATGGATCCCATGACAGGAGAAGTGATTTTCTTAAGAGGATATGGTGACACTCTGCTAGTTCTGAATCCAGCCTGCAACACTGCCTAAGGGGCCTCCTTAGCAGTGGTGCTGATGGTTCTTGATGGCTTCAAAATGTGACAAGTTAAAACTGGTTGTAAAGCAGACAAAACTTCTGGGGAAAAATTTAATAAGAAAACAAAAACACGATTTCAAGGAAGAAATTTTGAATGGTTCCTTCAGCAAGTAGCCCTAGTATATTAACTAGGAGCTTCAGCGGGTGGCATTCATTATGTTCACTTGAAACCTTTCTGAAATCTGATATTGAAGTTTCTTCCTTCCCTTGATTTTTTTCTTTCTTCTATTTTCTCACACTAATTTGAAGGTTTTTCAGTTCAGGAGTTATTAGGCTAGCAGGATTGGACTTTGTCTTGCTTCCACAGTAGATATGAATATCTCACACAGTTACTACTGTTTCGTAATTTTCTAGGTCTACATTTCCAGTCAAATTTCTCTTGGATGCCAGTCTCATGAATTCTGCTCTTTACAGAGTCTCACCGTATCTAAATATAAGGAACTCAAACTCAACACAAGAAATCATAACCCAGAACAAATGTTTGTTTTGTTGTTAGTGTATTTGTTTGCTTTTATAAACTGGTTGTTTCAGGTAAGAACAGATTTGATGCAAGAAGATCAAGGATGAAATTTATGCCATTAGGACCTAATGCACAGAGAACAGCTAGATGCAGAACAGTTTACAGTCCACCAGACAGTCTCCCAGAAGACAAGTTAAATCAAGTCTCTCAGCCGAAGTAGGGCTAAGGTGTCAGGAGCAATTGTCATGTGCTAGCGTGGGACATGACACAATTACAACTTGTAGCAATTGATAATTCCGATGTCTACCCACCTGAGAAATGGTTCTCTGTGGAGGAACCCTGCCAGGCAGAGCCTTCAGATCTACTGACTCAAAAAACTGTTGTTATAATCTGTAATTTCAAGTGTGTAACAGCAATATGGTAATCTCCCCATTACCATGAATTTTTATGTAATATGTATATGTAATCTCATTATTCCACTCCAATCTATGGGTACATATATTTGTAAATGATCAGGAAGATGACTTCTTTATATTCTATATTCTCCACAACATGGTGATAAACTCAGAAGCTTGTTCTCTATCATTGAACCTAGTGACAGAGCAAGTTAGCCAGACGTGTTCTTCCGGACAGATCACAAAAGGAACTTTCACAGATTTTACTTACAAAATTACAGGTGTCTGGCTTTGTAGGATCTAAGCCCTTCAGAGGATTTACTGTGAACTAGGGCAATATTGCAGGTGTCTGGTCTTGTTATATCATAGTCCTTGACGTAATCAGTAGCACCTATGTTACCCTAATCTTCCCTCACCATCAGCTCCCTGCTCTGACTCAAAATAGCAATTAACATTTTGTACTAGTTTTTGGTGCAAGATTTTAGATTCAGTAGACTAACTGCTTTTGTTTAGGACCTGAGATTCAGGGGATCAAAAAGGCTATTAACTGCCTAACCATGTCTCGATATTATTAATCACACTTAAGAAATGTAGAGTGTACATATTCTTTGCTTTTTTCTTAGATCTCTCAATGGTTTAGTTTCGTCCATTTGTAATCTATAGTGGTCCCTTTAAGAGGTAGCTGGAACCCTCACAACTGCAGTTGTGGTAGACTACAAATTAGCTGATAAGTTTTACTACATATTTTCAAAGAATACCTGTGTCCCTGAGAATTTGCCTTGTAGTTTTTTATTGCTAACAAGTTGCTAATGAATGGATATATACATATATACATATATGCTTGGAAATTTATAGTGACAGAAGAAAAATGTAGGAGAAATAAGGATGAAGAAGAATAAAGAATGAGAGAGTAAGGAATATAGGAAGATAAACAATTAAGAAGGAAAATAGAGCTGCAACAGAGCTGTTAGAGCTAAGGAATTATAGACAATTAGGACAAGAGACTTAGAATTATAGAAGAAATAAAGAAAATGACCCTTAGGTTGAGTGAGTGAAATCATCATAGAGATTTTTCATTGTCTCCCCTCCTGAGAAGCATGTTTCTTTTGGAACCCAGGGCAGGGGCTGGAAGCTGGTCTCTTTACACTAAGGTTGAGAAATCTTGCTGACGATCTATTTAGCATATTCCCATTTTGCTTGGAGATACCATGAATTAGTACATATCACATAAGCTAGGAATCATTTTTAAACAATAATTAAGACAAGGGCTTTAGAGGCAGGCAGGAATTCTCTTTTCCTTCTTTGTATTTCTTCTTTGTGTTTTTCACATCATGCATCTCCCTCCCATTCATTTCTGTGTCCCTTCATATGCAAACTTTTCCCTTCCAACCTCCCTCCTAAAACATAATAAATAAACTACAAAGAAAAAATGAAAAAATCAGTCTTGTCATGGTAGCTGTAGCGCCACACAGTGAGTCCCGCAGTAAACCCTATATCCATATCTTTACTTGTGAGTGTTCATTGCAAAGAGTCATTGGTCTGGTTCAAGGCCTCCGGTTTCAGCTACACTATTGATGCTGGGCTCTCACTGGAACTCCTCTTGTTTATCCTGTTGTAGCTCTTCTTCTTCTTCTTCCTCTTCCTCTTCTTCCTCCTCCTCCTCCTCCTCCTCCTCCTCCTCCTCTTCCTCCTCCTCCTCCTCCTTTTCTTCTTCTTCTTCTTCTTCTTCTTCTTCTTCTTCTTCTTCTTCTTCTTCCTCCTCCTCCTCCTCCTCCTCCTCCTCCTCCTCCTCCTCCTCCTCTTCTTCTTCTTCTTCTTCTTCTTCTTCTTCTTCTTCTTGTGGAAATCCTGCTGCTTTGGGTTTGCAGGACAAATCCCTTCATGTAATGTGTTCTGGTAGATCACAGGTGGGGTGAAAGGTGGATATTGTGGGATAACGCATAACCGTTTTTCTGGTCTGGGTAGTTGCAGGGTTGATCAGCCTGTATGCTCTCCCTTTCACTCACCACCACCAGAGTGAGCACTCCTGTATTTCCCTGGTGAGTTCATCCCTTGCATCAGTGAGCAAAGGAGGGACCACTCCTTTCCAGGTCCTCAGGGCCAGCTCTACTGTGTTGGCAAGGTGTGACTTAGGGGCCACTGTCCCAAGTGAAGCAGGTGATGAGGGGCAGGGCTATCTCTCTATCTCTTTTGACCTCAAGGCCTGCTCTCCCTACTATGCAGTGTCTTGCCAGGCAGGGGCAGCCCTCCGATCATTCTGTCCTCAGGGCCAGTTTTTCCAACTTGCAGGCAGGCACTCTTCTTGGAGCACCAATACTGCCCTTTACTAGGCATGTGACGTTTAATTCATTTTGCAGCATATAGGATATTAATTATTAAATGGAGGTAATGTTAATCTATTCCTTATAAAATAGTTGTGACGAACAGATAAGATAATGTAGGTTAGGTGTTTAGAATGGTGTCTGACCCCTAAAAAAGTGTCTATGAATATCATTTGGTATTTGTAATTTACATTGATCTTTCCTGACTGATTTATTTTTTGTTTTTTTCCTATTTTTTTACTGAACATAAATGCCCTCATACAGTATATTCTGATTACAGTTGCCTGTACCCCAACTCTTCCAAGGTCCTCCTGATCTCCTTCCCAACTGAACCCACACCCTTTCTGTCTCTTGTTAGACAATAAACGAACATCTAGAGAATAATAGTAAGATAAAATAAAGACAGACAAATCAGGATAGGACAAAACAAACAAACAAACAAAAAAATAGTCAAAGAAACCCAAGAAACACACATGGATGCATATCTTCACTATTCACGCCGTATTCAGAAGACTTTCCCTAAGTTACACAGCTTCCTAACGTATCGGTCTTACCTTGCTTGCATTTTTCTTTTATGCATTTAGCACCTGCTACTTATTCTAAGGAACAATATTAATCCCATTAGTACCCAATTTAAAAATCTTTAAACGGTCTCTATTCAAAATAAAAAGATTTTAGTTCCTGACATGTCATAGCAAAAGAAAGATTTATCTGCAGACATTCTCATCCTAGCTTGCCCACACTCCTTATTCCAAAATTACTAAGCTGTAAATTCCTAGCCGAACCATGTTTAAATTTTCTTAGAATTTTGGAATAAATGCTGAAGATGAAATGGGCATCATTCAAATCAAATGTAAGTCAACCCTGCTTTATATCTACTTAAAATAGAGACAAACGAAAGATGAGCTTTAATTTTAATGAACTTAATGTCTTAAACTTTTCTAATCAGTTGATTAACTTCTATTAATTTTGAAAATAATTTGCTAATTTCTTTTCCTAGACTTATTTTGTAAAAGATTTTGTTTATATCGTTGTGGTTCACTTCTGTATTGATAATGTGGAGTGTGTAACATGACCTTCTCGGATGAGAATTGTGAAGGCAGATGACTGTAGCCCTGCAGAAAGATGGCTGGAGAGCCAGGAGATCATGTCCTGTTATTAATGCCCTGGGATGGGCTCAAAGTGTGCTCTGTATTTTGCTACACAAAGTACGAATTTCTTTTTTGACTAGAACTATAAGTTTAGTTATTTTCCTGTACATCAAATCTCCCTACCCATCTTTTTTGGTCATTTTTACTTCTGTGAATGAAAATTGTAAAGTACCTGAAATAGTTTCATATATTTTACAGAATGTATTATATAATAAAAATAGAAAAAATAGTCCTTCATTTTTCAACTTGAATAATACCAAATTACTTGGAGATGAAGGTCCTTGCTAATGTCAACACCTAGACAAAATCCACAAAGTTATTGGTAAATATGAAGTGCGGCCAAGAATCTAATGCCAAGCTATGTGTTTGCAGTGAGAGAAATGACCAAATTGAGATTTCTGTAATGAATGGCTGTTTTCTTGGTTGTAAAAGTCTGTCAGCAAGAGTTTGCATTTTAACTTTGTAGCACTTAATTTATTTAGTAATAAAACTGAAGATTGAAATAAAAATACATTTAGAAAATACATTCGACCAAAATTTAATCTATCTTAAAGTTGTTGTAAACTCTTTTAAATGTTTTCCTGATGATGCCACATAAAATTTCAAAAGAAAAAATGATGATATAAAGAATAACAATCCATTTTTAAACTTAATCCAACTTTTAAGAGCATCACATAAAATCAGAGGGCATTAGGAATTTTGCACCCCCATAATCTAGATCATTTAATAGAAAATTAATTTAACTTAAAACTTACCCTAGGCATATCTAGTATTTAAAGCACACAAGCAATAATGGCTGTGTCTAAGTCAATACTTGGTGTAAAACACAGCTCAAATAATGGAGCATCACACATGCTGTCCTTACTTTTTCTTATGTAGTGTGCGGTATAAATTAAGCTGATATCACCATTAAGTCATGATTTTAAAAAGTGTCAATGAAAATAATCTTACTAATACTATTAACATCACTTTGTGTTTCCTTTAATTAACTTGAAAGAACTTCCTTTAATAGCTGAAACACTTAAAGAAAAGTCAAATTTTTCCTTTAGCCAGACCACAAAGGTCAAATCTAGCTTTGACATTGAAGATTCAAATTATTTAGTCTGAGATGTAGAGAAATTGTATACCAATCTTTCAGTAGCTTAAAAGTGATGCGGTATCTAACCTTTAGTCATCCTTCGAGACTATCAGAGATGTAAAGGTAATACAAGCATATAACATATCACATACAGTGCTGGGCTGACTTCCACATTTTACCTTATCATATCTTCAAGGTAAAATCTATGTTTCTTATAGCCATCACCAACTGCGTTGGTATTCTTACTCAACACTCAGCTCACGTGATATGTACTTGGATCATTAAACTGAAGGACCTGTACCATCATGATTTTTAATGAAGCATGTTTAAATTATGCTAATTCACAAAGCACTAGAATCAAATCAAGTGATCAAAGTTTCTATGATTGCTATCGTGTGTTCCTAACCCCCCTCTGCCACCCTCACAATTGGCTGCATCTAGAAGTCCTTCTCAAGAATGCAGTTGGAAATGGATATTAATCAATGATGAACATTAGAAAAAAATTATGATGAGCATAATGCAATCTATGTGATTCCTCTATAGGAGACTCTGTGTGGCTACGAAGGTAATATTGTTTAACCAGATGCTTGCCTAACACCACCTACAATCAATACTGCATTCTTCCTTGGCAGAAAGCTGAATTTTTATCTGTTAAATGTGAGCTTGGGGCACTGATGTGTCTGAAGGGGTTTAAATCTCAAATGTGATGTGCTGAAAAGAGAGTTGATTGACATCTTTGTTTATTGAAAAGTATTACATGAACAACAAAACACAGCCAAGGCAGAACACTCCATTACAAAAATGCAGCTGTGTTATTTTTCAATCCTGTGTGCCTGGCCCCTTTGAAACTTGTCTGATGTAATAAAGCCAGAGGATATAAAACAAACAAGAACATTCTTGATTCAACACTCAAAAATGTAGACAAGGATGACATTTTTTTATTTTGGCTTGCAGTAAAATCTTGCCCACAATACTCTCCCTGCTTTGATTTTCTATTCTATTTATTCTGCAGAACTGTTGCATTTTAAAAATGTCCTCTTATGTTTATTAACATGAATATAAATTCAGAATTATTTAATAAGAAAACAAATTGGATAGGGTTAAATATTTTTATGCATCCTCTATAAATGAGAAAAAGACATTAATGACACTAATCTTAAAGCACTAAACATGCAGAATAAGAAATGAAGTTCCCTTTAAATTTTATGTTAGAATAATTATCCCCCTCAATGTTATTTGCCCATGTTTTATTAAAGCTTTATTATGTCAAGGTAAATAGAGGTTAATGCCGCTGTTGCTTCTTTCAATGAAGTATTATCTTTAATCTTGCTTTAATAAAATAGTGGTAAATTGCACAGTAGGGGTAATCACCAAGGGCTAATTTAGAGAGTTGTAAAATCCTTTACCAACTACATACTGTAGTTAAAAATAGATGTAGTTTTAAGAAAACACAAATTGCATTGTAACATAGAGGATGTTAGAACACTGATATTCATGAATTTAATTATTTGCTTAATTAAGTGGATGATATTGGGTACCTACTAAGTGCATGGCAGCATTTAGGCTACACCAAAGGTATGGAAATATAAATATGTCCTTTCTCATTCAAGAACTCTGTCTGATTACTTGGACAAATACTTAAAATTAAACAACTATAGCCTATTGTACAGAAACAACTCTGCTGAGTTGTATAGAAAAATTCACTTCAGGAATACACTTCAGGTTTCTTCCTTCTGAAAATATTTTGGTTTGTTTTCTACCTTTGTATAAGCTTTGTAAAGTTTATATTATATAAATTTCATAGTATGGGATATGAACTCATATAAGTGGTTTCCACATATACAAGATCTGTGAAATTTAAGCCAGACCAAATCTTGGAATGGAGAGGAGAGGAGAACATGAAATATCACTCCTAACGGAGATGCTAATGGCAACTGATAGCTGTTCATATAGGAAATGTCGGTTTTATTTAAGAGTATAGCCCCCATTAAGTCAACCACATTTCAGTGCTAGAACACACATCCAAGAATATATGGGCAGTACAACTTAGACTTGATGGGCTGAAAGAAATAAAAAGAGGATATATGGTGATTCTTGTAGGAGTTGAGGGAGAAAAAGAATATAATCAAAAATATTGTGTGTAATTTTCAAAGAACTAATAAAAATATAAAAGAAAGTGTTTATCTGGCTTAGACTTGAGCAGATCTTGTATGGACTGTTAAAATCACTTTAAGCACATGTGTGAAGCTGCCTTGCTGGTCAAGAGGATAATGTTTCCTTGTAGTCACCAACTGCTTCCTTTTCCTTTCCCTTCTTTCACAATGATCCCTGAGCCTTGAGAAGAGGATATATATATTCCATTTATGGCTGAGAATTCTGTAATCCTTCATTTTCTGCACTGTGATCAGCTCTGGGTCTCTGTATTCATCACTCTATATACTGCAAATAGATACTTTTGAGATAAGGACTGAGAGATTTGTAGATCAATGGGAATAATGATAACCTATTAGGAGATGGTTTAATACAATATACATTTAGCAGCATAAAAGTAGTCATTTCTCTTCCAGAACTAATGACATGTCTAGCCTTAGATTCCTGGTTCATTATTGGTACCAGGTATGGGTATCATCCTGGGGATCAAAACTTAAAACTTAAAGTAGAATGCATTTGGATAGTCCATGATTTTCTTGCCACTATTGTACCAGTAGACCTGTCTGGCTGGTTTAGTCAGTTATTAAGCATGCAATCATACGATGTTCAATTCTGCCTTCAGCAGTAGAGATAGTGGCTTTTTCTTCTTCTTCTTCTTCTTCTTCTTCTTCTTCTTCTTCTTCTTCCTCTTCCTCTTCCTCTCCTTCTTTCTTCTCCTTCTCCTTCTTCTTCTTCTTCTTTTCTTGGATTGATAGAGGCAGTTTTCTCTAAGAATGTAGTTCCTGGGAAGTCAACCATGCTCCAGTCAAAGACTACATATCAATAACAGTTGGGTAATAAAACTTGGCCTGAAGGCAAGAAAAGCAAATGAACAAACATACAAAAATCCCACAAACTTGGGAAGGTGGATCCAAAAAATAGATAGGGGAGGTATAATATAAATATAAAATAAATATACTGTATGAAGCTCTCAAAGAGCTAATAAAAAGGGAGTAAAAGGAAGTAGAAATCCTAATTCTTCCATTCTTTATTCTGTATGTCATCTTACATTATTTGAATTTCATTGCAGAAATAAGAGTTGTATAAAGCAGCTTGAAGACAGAAACTCAGGAAGGACATATAGTCTTAAAAAATACAGATTTGTTGGACATTGAGAAGTTATAGAACCAGAAATGGTTGGGACAAGGAAGACCAGATCAGAGAATTAGTAATAGGCACACAGCCAAGATGCCCTGGGGACAGAAAGCTTAAACTGCTTAAATCTCTGATCCAGAATTGCTGCTATGGGATAAGATGGAGGAAAACAAGCAATTGAAAGACAGAGCAATGTTTAGAATGTTTGTTTCTTTGGTAATTTAGGTTTATGAGACAAAGATCTTAACGAACACTTAAAAAGCCACTCTACAATGTAAAAATGCATGCTAATTAAAACTAATTGATAAGTTACTAGAATGTTTTTTCCAGTGTGATGAAGGAACCAAATTATGTTAGAGCTTTTGAATCAGAGTGGTGACTGGGAGTTGAGGATTCTGATGGGTCTTCGCTATCAAGTCAGTAACACACTGATACAGAGCCATAGCTAAAGACTTCTCTGCGTCTCGAAAGGTCCCACTGGACCAGTTTCTCTCCCATCTGCTGATACCCTGCAACTGCTTATAAAGTAAGCACTCAGAAGCTTAATATGAATTATGATTGTTTGGTCAACGGCTCAAGCTTCTACCTTGCCATCTCTACATATAGATTAACCCATTTCTAATAATCTGTGCATTACCATATGCCCCATGACTTACCAGTAATGCTCTAGCATATTAGTCCTCCAGTGCATACTGGTGTCTCTCAGATTCTGCCTTCTTTTTCTTCATTTCTCTGCTTGGATTTCAATCTAGCTATATTATACATTGCCATAGGCCAAAGCAACTTCTTTATTAATGTATGGTAACAAAATCTATTCACAGCATACAGATGGTCATCCCACATCACAGGAGTCCAACCCCACCATTTTGAACAATATTCATGTGTTTGGTGGTCGTAGTGATGTAACACTTCAGACTATATAATTTTAGTTTCTCGATATTTATTGGTAATTTTACCTTGTTCATTGATTGATTGAGTTTTTTTGGAACAGGGTCCCACTCTATAGCCCTGAATGGCCTGGAACTCACTTTGTAGACCAGACTGGCCTCCTACTCACCATGATCTGCCTGCCTCTGCTTTCCATGGGCTGGGATTTAAAAGTATGATGTGGGAAGTGACATATGCAGTGAATATGTTTTATTGCTATTGGTTAATAAAGAAGCTGCTTTCAGCCAATGGCTTAATAGAGTAAAGCCAGGCTGAAATAGATATATAGAGTAGGCAGAGTTAGAGAAAAGCCATGTATCTTTGTCAGAGACAGATGTTGGACACCAGACAGAACTTTACCTGGAAAGACAAAACCCCATCGTGATACACAGATTAATATGGGTTAGTTTAGGATATAAGAGCTAGCTAGAAATGCAGTTAAGCTATTGGCCAAACAGTATTGCAAATAATATAGTTTCTGTGTATTTATTGCAGGACCATGTGGGACAGAAACCTCCATTAATAAAGCTGTGCACCTTTCCTAGTATTTCAATATTAGTTTAAGTCAACAAAGAGTCACTAAAAGTGAACAGTGTGCTACTTTCTTTAATAACTGTGGTACTTTGATTGTAATTGGCTCCTCAAAGCTCATAAGGAGTGGCACTGTTAGGAGGTGTGGTCTTTTCCTGTATATGACCTTGTTAAAGGAAGCATGTCACTGTGGAAGTAGGCTTTGAGGTCTCATATATGCTCAAGCTATCACCCAGTGTCTCAGTTCACTTCCTGTTGCCTGTGCAAGGTATAGAACTCTCAACTCTCTCTCTTGCACCATGTCTGCCTGCATGCTACCATGTTCTTTCCATGATCATATGTTGTTAGAAGGTGGCTTGTTGGTTCTCGGCTACTCAGCATCAAACTAATCACACAAAAATTATATTATTTAAATCACTACTTGACCCATTAACTCTAGCTTCATGTTGGCTAACTCTTACATCTTAATTTAACCCATTTTTAGCAATCTGTGTATTACCATGTGGCTGTGGCTTACCAGGTGAAGTTTCATCTGGCTCTGGCAAGGGCTACCTGGCTTTTCTCTAACTCCACTTCCTTTCTCCCAGCATTCATCTTAGTTTCCCCCACTTAATTAAGTTCTGCCCTATCAACAGGCCAAGGCATTTTCTTTATTCACTAATGGTATTCACAGAATACAGAGATGAATCCTACATCAATGATAATAGATTGAACTTCTGAAATGTAAGCCACCCAATTAAATACTTTCCTTTATAAGACCTAATATGGTCATGCTGTCTTTTCCAGCAATAGAAATCCTAAGACAATAATTTACAGGTTTGTTTTTAATTACAGTATGAGATTGTCTGACACTCATGCATAAGTAATGGGGCAATATATAAAAATGTGTCCATCATTTCATTTTAATTTTTCTATCCTGTTCTTAGATAGTTTAAGTTATTATTTGACTATATGTTATCTTTCTCCCCTAACTTTAAACTTACTGTTACCTTAGGCTAGCATTTTAAAAACTTTAGGATGCATGGCATAGTTTTCAGGAGTGATCAGCAGTTTAAAATCCCAGAAGTACTGTTGGCACTGTAATCAACCTTGATTTTTACACTGCTATTTTTGGGAAGTAGTATTCCATGTTACCAAGCTCTGAGGCAACTTAAAGGTAGAGCCCACATGATGAAAACTAAATAACTCTTGGCTCTAGGTTACCCTTCTGCAGCTGAAGAAAGATGTCATCAATATTTGAGCATGGTATTCTGGGTAGTCCTTCTCAAAGGGAAGGATTTAATAGGTTATACAGAGACTAAGCGTTTACCCGTGGAACTGTTGAGGAATGAACACAAAAGGATAAGAAATCAAATGTAAATGATGTTCTCTTTTAATTTTCCTGTGGGTTGTATCCTAAAGCAAACAACCTTACACTAGATGACAAGCCCTTTTCTTCTGTCTCTCATAAGCCTCTGACAGTAAGGCACATATATTACTCTTAGTGAAGAGCTGCAGCTGTTATTAAAATGGAAATATTCAAAGTCAGAAGTCTGTGAGAGTCTGTTCTGGAGACACATTAATGTATTTGAGAGGATATTCAAGCTCAACATAGAGGGGAAATGGTTTTAATGGCAAGATATAAAGCTACTTAACAGAATTATACCTGGGACCCTTGTGTTAGGGCTAGTATTACTCAGAATAAAGCTAGGTGGCAGTCTGATAGCTTTTACACTCTTACATAATTTTATTACTTCAGGTTTTGGTGTTTTAAAATAAAAAATTTTGTACAGTGTGTGCCTTATAGAATCAGATGACAGTATCTTTTATATTGCATTTGTGACATAGCATTTCTAACTCTTTTTTGTTGGTGTTGTTGTTTAGTTTATCGAGATAGGTTTTCTCTGTAGCTTTAGGGCCTGTCCTAGAACTAGTTCTTGTATACCTGGCTGGCCTTGAACTCGCAGAAATCCACCTGTCTTTGTCTCCTGACTGCTGAGATTAAACATGTGTGCCACCACCACTCAACATGTCTTACTCTTTTAATCAATGTGTAAAAGAAATATTCTATAACATAAGTCATTAGCATGTCTTTCTTAGATATTTAATGCGGCCCAGCATTCCACAAGAAAGAATTGACATCCTCTAAGTAGGATAAGGGAAGGTATAATGAGAAACAAATTATCTGTAAGGAAGATTGCATATTTCTTAGCATGGAACAATCTGACCTCATTCCTCTATAAAATATGGAATATATCCAATAAACAGATTTTCTCAAAAAGGAATACAAGTATACGTGGGCAGGTCAATGGTATGGAGATGCTAAGCTTAAAACCTAAATGCACTTCTCAGATTTTAGTTATTCTTATTTTTCAAGTTTAACCAGGAAACAGGAAGAAGTTTTGAGACCTACTTTAGATGGCATCCCCATAAAATATTCTGGTGCATGCCTAAAAGACAAAATGATAGAAAATATGGATAGCCTGTAGTCTTGGCAGAGAATATTAAATGGAATTAACACAGAAGTATCTATTATGTTTACAATTGATATTAGAACCTGAAATTCACATTGTAGTGTAAGATTTAAATTGTGAGTTACAAACAAGGACAAAATATTTTAGAAATGAAAGGTAAGACTTCCAAAAAGACACACTTAGAAGGGTATATTGTATGATATACTGCAACTTTCAATGCCACTTCAATGTATGAATATGTGATAGAGTGGGAGAATTGTCTGTATTATGTCAATCATATTTTAAATAAACACTAATTGGCTGATAGCCAGGCAGCAGGAAGTATATAGGTGGGAAAATCATCCAGGAAGTAGAGGTGGGGCAATGAGAACAGGAGTATTCTGGGAAGAAGGAAGCACTTTCTGCAGTCCTGCCCAGACCACAGTAGAAGCAGGATGTGATCTGCCCCACTGAAAAAGGTACTGAGCCATGTGGCTAACATAGATAAGAATAATGGGTTAATAAAAGGTATAAGAGCTAATCTAAAGCCTGAGCTAATGGGCCAATCAATTTATAATCTTATAGAGACCTTTGTGTGATTTTCTTTGGGGCTTAACAGCTGTGGGAACTGAGAAGGACAGAAACCCCAATGAGCAGCCCCACATGTTACAATATATAATTTACATAAGGTTCATTCTGAACATTGCACACCTGTATTTTGATAATTTATAAGGACCTATCACTGTTGTTAAAACCTGAAAAAACAACTTAAAAGAAATATATTTTTTTGTTCACAGATATGCAAATTTCAGCTAAAGGTAAGTTATTCTTCATTTGGCCTGAGATCAGCTGAATGTAAAAGCAAGGGAAGAGTGTGTCAAACATTTGTTATTTTGGAAAATCAGAGAGAATAAGCAGAAAGGGCAGGACACGAGTTATAACCTCAAAGCAACACCTCTAGAGATTCATGTCATTCAACAGACCCCACCATTTAACTTTTACATCACCCCCCCCATGATGTCCTCAATCAGGAATCCTATAATTGATTAATCCAATAATTAATTAGTCCATGCAAAAGTCAGAACTTTAATGATCAGTTTTCCCTCAATGGATTAAGATTCAACATATGCTCTTCTGGGAGACTTCCTGATGGTCATATATCCACTGTGCACTATTATGCAGATTAGCTTCACTAAACTATCCCATTTTACTAAAATTCCTCTATGTTCTCTGTATCCATTCCTCCCTCCCCCAACTCCTGGCAACTGCTGATCTGTTTGCTGTGTCAGAATCACAGACTTAAATGCTATGCAGGCTTTCCAGATTGGCATCTCTCACTTAGCCATAGACACATTCTTCTCCATGTGTTTTCATGGTTTAATAAATCATTTTGTGTTAGTTGTTAATAAGTTTCCATTATCTGGGTATACTATATTTTATTTATCTATAGATGGTTATTTTGGTTTTACTCCAAGTTTTGGCATTCGGGATCAAGATGATATCTGCATGTTTTGTGTGGTAGATTTGCGTTTTCAACTTCTTTGAGTAAATGCAAAGGAATGTCATTACTAGACCATATGTTAAGCATGAGTTTAATTATGTAGAGACTGCCAAGCATTTTATTCACAGTGACTACTAGTCTGTATTCAACCAATGAATAAACTTACTGGTTGTCACTCTCACTAACTTTTGGTGTGGTACGTGTTCTGGATCTAGTTGTTCTTGTAGATGGCTATGACATTTTATAATCATTTGAATTCACATTTATCTAGTAACATGACAGAGAACACTTTTTCTGTTTATTTACCATTTGTATATCAGTGGTCTAAGTGTGCTAAGAAAGTATTTTTAGATAAAATTAACATTCATATGGGCAAAACAGATTTCCTTCTCTTATATAGCTTGGCTGGCCTCTCAAACAACCAATTGAAAGCCTTGAAATTAAAAGAAAAGTTGGCAAGAGGTAGGGAAGATAACTGGCTCTAGAGATAGCTCTTTGGGTAATTGCCTGCAGTGTAAGCCTGAAGACCCGAGTTTGCACCCACAATCCCTACCTCAAAAGTCAGCAGTGCATCTCATGTTTATAAAGTCAGAGTTGAGGTAGAGATAAATGGATCGCGGGGGTTGATGTCTAGCTTGTCTAGATTAAACAGAGTGCTCAAGGTTCAGTGAGAGACCTTGTCTAAAAAATATAAAAATACTAAGGTAGAGATGAGATAGGAAAAAATATTGACATTCTCTGACCTCCATATGCACACTGTAAAGGCTGAGACAGACAGATGTTTGGATATCACTGTCTTGTCAGCCTAGCTTAATCAACAAATCCCAGGCCCTGGTGAGAGATGCTGTCTCCTAAAAGACAAACATCATTATGTTTTCTCCCATTTGCTGTTTCTAGATGTTATGCCATTGCATAACAAAATGTAGGCTGTGTGTAATGGAAGTAGAAATGGAGCTGTTTAGGGGAACAAAGGTGACAAATAGGAAAGAAAAGAGTATGAGTATAACATGAAATATGTTCAGTGTATAATACAGGTGTATATGAAAAAATAAATATAATTAAAAGAAATGCTTAAAAAACACCCAAGATGAATTGTAGGCAGGTGCTGATCATTCATTTCCTGGCTACCCAGACCTGAAATAATCACACAAAACTATATTTATTGTAATACTGTTTGACCAATAACTTAAGCTTATTTCTAGCTAGCTTTTACATCTTATTAATCTGTGTATTGATGGCCATGTGGATATGGCCTAAAGGTAAGGTTCTGTCTGTGTCCAGTGTCTGTCTCCTTCAGTGGCTACATAGCTTCTCTTTGATTGATCCTACTTTCTCCTCCTCTATCTGCTTGGAATTCCTGCCTTTCTCTATTCTGCACTGCAATAGCAGCTTCTTTATTAACCAATGGTATTTATAGTTACAGAGGAACATCTCACATCACCTCCCCTTTTCTGTCTAATTAAAAAGAAATGTTATGTTAAATTTAACATAACAATATTGCATACAACAAAATAATTATAAAGCAAGACTTATAGCTACAATATTCATGTCTATTTTATCTTTTATCATAACTGTGAAAAACTATAATTATAATTATCTATTCTTCAACACCCTCAAAGATCCCAGGAGGGTATAATATTACCTAAGTTAACAGGAAGTGCATTGTAAGCAACTTCGAAAACTCTAGATTTGACAGAAACATCTCTCTACCTGGACAGTTACCCAAAGTTATTCTGTACCATTGGGGCATCCATATTTAGCCTACAGGCCCATAGTGTCTGGCAGACTTTGCCATGAAGCAAGAAATTTGAAGATCTCTTATGTATTGTATTGGCAAAGTTCATCAGTTGCTTTCTTCTGTGTCCTGGAAAATGTCTGGCATTTCTGTAATGAAGCATGAACCCTAAAGGACTGTCTCACCTTTAAGCAAGTTCAGCAGTCATTTTTCTACGGATTCTTCATGTCCAGTTCATTCAGCATAACATCAAGAAGTCTAGGCAAGAGCTGTTTCTTGCCCAAATAGCTGAAAAACTTCATGCAGAGCCTCTTCAATGCCCATCTTCTTCTTGAAGTTATTGGAGGTGCCACCAGCAGATGTGTCTCATTGTCATGAAAAGTCCTAAGTTCTTAAACATTTTAAATGCCATATTCTGTTAGTCTTTGAAAGGGTTGAAGAATAACTATCCATCTGAAATATATCTCTGTACATCTAGAAAACCTAAATAACATGACTACACACTTGACTATTATAGATGACTACCTATTAACCTATATTTCTTAATTACATATTACATTTTTTTTATTTTATTGAGAAAAGGAAAAAAAGTTTCAGCCTCCTCCCAGCCTCCCATTTTCCCTCCCCCTCCTCCCACCATTCTCCCCCTCCCCCCACTCCTCTCCCCCTCCGTCTCCAGTTCAAAGAGCAGTCAGGGTTCCCTGCCCTGTGGAAATTCCATGGTCCTCCCCCCTTCGTCCAGGTCTAGGAAGGTGAACATCAAACTGGCTAGGCTCCCACAAAGCCAGAACATGAAGTAGGATCAAAACCCCGTGCCATTGTCCTTGGCTTCTCATCAGCCCTCATTGTTCGCCATGTTCAGAGAGTCCTGTTTTATCCCATGCTTTTTCAGTCATAGTCAAGCTGGCCTTGGTGAGCTGCAATAGATCAGCCCCACTGTCTCAGTGGGTGGGTGCACCCCTCGTGGTCCTGACTTCCTTGCTCATGTTCTCCCTCCTTCTGCTCCTCATTGGGACCTTGGGAGCTCAGTCCAGTGCTCCAGTGTGGGTCTCTGTCTCTATCTCTATCCATCACCAGATGAAGGTTCTATGGTGATATGCAAGATATTCGTCAGTATTGCTATAGGGTAGGGTCATTTCAGGTTCCCTAAATCAGCTGCCTGCACAAACACAATACCTTAATCAAGAGCAGAAATACATTTATAACAGAATTGACCTTAAATTTGTATCAGTAAACCGAGATCCATACAAATGCAAAATACTCATCATTTTTAGTGAGATAATCCGGACCAGAAAGATAATTTTCATATGTACTCACTTGTAATTGGTTTTTAAACATAAGGCAACAAAAACCAGCCTACAAATCACAATTCCAGAGAACCTAGAAAACAATGAGGACTCTAAGAGAGAAATACATGGATTTAATTTACATGGAGGGTAGAAAAAGTCAAGATCTCCTGAGTAAATTGGGAACATAGGAACCTTGAAGGGGAGGAAAAAGGCAAAGAGGGGAGGAGAGAAAATGTAGAGCTTAATAAAAATATATTTTAAAAAATTCATATCAATAAACCAAGATCCACATAAGT
Organism: Microtus oregoni; assembly: GCF_018167655.1. Lineage (NCBI taxonomy): Eukaryota > Metazoa > Chordata > Mammalia > Rodentia > Cricetidae > Microtus > Microtus oregoni. Next base: position 21,193,994 of record NW_024543076.1, read on the forward strand.
GCAAAATACTCATCTCTATTTCATATCCCCATTTAAATGTAAACAAACATTCATAAACAATCATTTAAGAAATTTGGGCATAGTTCTCTCTAAACTGCTTCCTGATTTTTGTTGGGCTAAGTAATTTTGGCATTCACGGAGACCTTGCAGGAGCTCTTGGTTGATCAAACCATATTAGTCTGGAAGGAATCCACAGGTACTCATCTTCTGTGGAAAACAAAGCAGAACCTGTTTTCCAAAGCAACATATCTTGATACCCAAATTTTGAAGCCAAGATACCTTTAAAGTATAGATGTTGGTTAGGAATCCACAGGTACTCATCTTCTGTGGAAAACAAAGCAGAACCTGTTTTCCAAAGCAACATATCTTGATACCCAAATTTTGAAGCCAAGATACCTTTAAAGTATAGATGTTGGTTTAACGTAGCCTGTACAATGAAATGTCTCTCTGTACTTAGTTCATTCACAGTCAAAAAATTTCAAAGAAAACACAATAATATAAATAGTCCAGACTCTCTGTGTATATTACATCTTATTGTGGCTTATTTTCTTTATTCATTTAATCTAAGACTGTCTTACTCTGTCTCTTTAAAGATTTTACTTTTATTTTTTAAAACAATACACTTTTTTTTATAACTCTCTATGCTCTTTTCTTCTATCTTCCAATCCTACGTACATTTATCCAACACTGTGATGCATTCAGAACTCTTTTTCATCTTAATCTGTCTTTATTGCATATCTGTAATTATTTTCTGACCAGGCATACTTTATTTTGTAAATACTAAGTGGGCGGGGCTAGGGCCAATTCTGCCACCTTGTCTGTTTGCTGCACTCAGTCCAAAATGGCAGTTATGTTTGCTGCCTCTGAGAGCCATGCACTCAGCCCCAGATCCAGGGTAGCAGGGGGTCTATGTCACCATTAAGCAACTAGTAGCATGCTTGGCCTCCTGAAAGAGTCAGAGTTCATGCTCGCAGCATGAACCAGGAAGCCAATGTTTCTTATAGCTGAGTCAGTAAGCCTTCTGTAAAAGGAACCATGGCAGCCCGGCTCACCGCCAGCAAACAGAGCTTATTTGGGAGAAAAATGCTATTACCTGGCTCTCGTTTTTGAGAGTCTAGAAGCCTTTTGTTTTTTAAGCTTTCTTGGAATTTACTTGGAAATTCTGGCCCCACACTGGTGCACCCTTTTTTAAGTGGAGGCCGCTTGTTCATTACTATCTCTTTTCCTTCCACTTACATACAAACATGGACTCTGTCCTCTTTTCATGGGCTCTATTTTGCAACTCCCACTTCCACCCTTCTCCCTCTCCCTCCACCTTTTGGGATATCTTTCATTTTCACCCTTTAAATCATCCTCATTCAACCCCCTAAGGATTATTACTCAGAAGTTACCCTAGGAGGACATGAGAGCAAGCCCACAATCCACAGACGCTGACCAAGTCAAAGCTTCTCAATTGCCACGGATAACAACTGGGCCCATTCTGAACCTTTAGATCCTGGGGACAGAATTTAACTACCCTCCTATCTCCATCATTCACCTTCCACAGGAAGTAAACAGTGAGAGAATTAATCCCGACCTTTTAGCTGTACTCTGGATCTGGTATGACCTAAAAGCCTCAGGTGGATTGAGAAGCTCTAGATAGAAATGTGACTCAACTGATAAAAGAGATCCACATACCAAAGCTGCTGGTATCAGTACTGACAGATTGCAGGGGAACTGATCTACAGATGGAATTTTCTGTCTCCAATGTTTCTCCCTTTCTGTCCTATAAACCTTCAAGGCCACAAAACCTTTGTGCACAATTCCACTTACATTAGGAGACTACACTCATTTTTCCTAAATAAATAATTATTCTGCTTCTGGAAACAAAACAAAACATAACCCACAAAAACAATAACAAAAATCCTTACTCTAATTTGAATAAATATAGCATTTCTTTTTTATTTTAAATTGAATTCAAAATAAATACAATTGGAAAATAAACAAGCATTGCTCTTTTAAAATTACATCTTTTTTAAAATATATATTTATTTTCATTATACATTCCACCCACAGTTCTCCCTCCACCCATCCTCCCTCTTGCCTCCTTATCTCTCCCTGCAGCGAGCCTCCCTACCCACTGCTCCCACCAGGTAAGGGCTCACACAGGGAGTCAGCAAAGTCTGGCACACTATGTGTGGTCAGGAACAAATCCCTCTCCCCTTCATTAAGACTGAGCATGGCATCCCGCCATAGTGAAGGGGCTCCAACAAGCTAACTCATGTATCAGTATTTTTGAGACTATATATAATTACATCACTTATTTCTTCCCTTTCCTTTCTCCAAATCTGCTCATTTACTCCTCCGTGTTCTCTCTCATGAAATTGGTCTCTTTTTTCATTAATTGCTATTATATGTATATATGTACATACATTTGTGCTCCTAAATATAATTTAGGATATAATAGAATATTAGACAAATATTCAGAATTTAATTAAAGATTATGCTGGTTTAATGGAGTGTGATTATAAGTTCTTCTCCAAGATCCATAACTTTACTAGTCCTATTTAATTGGCTTTATTTCCAGTACCAGGCATTATTTCCTTCTTCTTAAGTAGGCCTTAAGTCCATTTAGGGAGCTGCTGGTTGCTGCTAACACATTCATGTCACTACTACACCGTTATTGTTATTCTGTCATTCTGGTCATTATTGTGGTTCACAGGCATCGTAGAGTAGGACTGTTGGTTGTTTTCTTCTTGTGGAGGCTTTCACTGGGACTGCATATATTATGGAAGATAGGAGTCAGTGAAAAAGGGTTCATGGTCTCTGGGAGTTCGAGATCAGCCTGGTCTACAAGAGCTAGTTCCAGGACAGGCTCCAAAACCACAGAGAAACCCTGTTTCGAAAAAAACCAAAAAGAAAAAAAAAAAAAAGGGTTCATGGGCCTAAAACTCAAGTACATGGTTTCTTCAACAATATCGATTTACGTTCTGCCTCTGGGGGTCAATTAAAGATAGTAACAATAGCCTGTAATGTTTGCATCATCTCATTGGACAACTCTGACCAACAATACAAAGAGGGATTCTCATGCCTCGGGTTAGGTGGTCTTTGGCTTTTGATGAGTTCTGGAATAATGAAGGGGTCTTTCCAGTGAAACAAGAAAGTATCATTTACATTATATATGTATATTTGTAGATGCAAGTTACTGTCCTGCCTGGTCACACAGTTGTTCAGTCCCAAAGAAATACACAGAAGATTACGTTAATTATAAACTGCTTGGCCTATTATCCTAGGCTTATTATTAACTAGCTCTAACAACTTAAATTAACACATAATTCTTATCTATGTTTTGCCATATGGCTTAGTACCTTTTCTCAGTGAAGCATTCTCATCTTGCTTCCTCTACATCTGACTGGTGACTGTGTCTCTGCCTTTCTTCTTCACAAAATTCTCCTAGTCTTGGTGTGCCAAAAAACACTTCCTGCCTGGATAGCGGCCAACCAACATTTTATTAAACTAATACAAGTGACAAATCTTTACAGTGTGCAAGAGAATTCTTCCATATCATTGCCTGGCTAGCTCAGTTGGTAGAACATGAGACTCTTGATCTCAGGGTCATGGGTTAGAGTCCCATGTTGTATGCCAAATGTAGCACAATTAATAAAAGATAGATATTGGGGTTTAACCTGAAGACCAGAAAAGCAGAGCAGGCAGCCACTGGCTCTTACCTTTACCTCATTCTAAAGTAGTTATCCTGCCTCCAGGAATGTCAGAATGAGACTGTGTGTGAGAGCTGTCTCCTCTCATCTTATATTCCTCTCTAGTGCTGGGATTAAAGGCATGTGTCACTAATGCCTGGTTTCTATGGCAAAACTAGTATGTCTACTTGGTTTAAAGGTATGTGTCACTACTGCTTGGTCTATAAGGCTGACCAGGACAGCTTTTTTACTCTCTGATCTCCAGGTAAGCTTTATTTATTAAAATATAAATGGATATCACTAGCATATTTATATGTAAACTTACATGCATCATAATAATTTTAGTAGATAATTAATGTATGAATACTTATGACTCTTTAGATATCTTATCTATTATTTAATCCTCTCTCCTCCTTTTGTATTTATCTTCTCCCTCTCACTATTTAGAGCTTCCCCCATTCTTTTCAGTCATATGCTTTCTTCTATTATTTTTATTTATAATTTAATTTATAATTATAAAGTAATTAATAAATTTATATTTAAGATATGGATTGACTCATGTATTTTAAACAGTTTACAATTAAACATAATGAAGAACCAATATTTTTTTTTCTGTTATTACTTCAGGCCACAGACATGGTTACAGTGAGTACCAGGAATGCAGTTCCCACTCAGATTCACTCTCTTTTCTTAGGAGACTAATTTGGAGAGAGATCATCAAGGACTGGAGGCCTACTATTCCTCTGCAGTCTGTGGAGCCATCCTTAGTTCCATTGTAGTATAATATTATCCTTCTGTTTCTGTTCCTTCCTAACTTCTATCTGCCATTATTGTTGCTCTCAACACTTCAAGCCAGAAGACCACTGGGCTCAAAGTATGGTTTCTGTCTGAAACACATGAAACTTTAGTTCTGACTTCCATTGATATTTCCTTGCTGCCTTGTCAAGATGAATATTTAATTTTGAAATATTTCTGTCACATTTATTTTAGATGTGCACATGATAAATATATAAACAAGTGTTGTTTGATATTTTGGTGAATTTTTTTCTCTACATAAAGGAAATTGTCATCTTCAAATGTCTTTTTGGATGTTTTTCCTAAATTCTGAACTTTCAATTTTCTTTCTTCCCTTTCTTTTGTCTTTCACCTCTAACTTTTCTATTCTTGTTTTTTATTTTTGCTCTCAAAGATTTCTACCAGCATATCCTAATATTCCCTTATGTCCATTTATTTATGTATTTCGTTTTGAAAAAATACAATAATGTGACTGCTACATAGCATGGCACTCACTATGTAGGCTAGGCTGGTCTTGGACTTACAGAGATCTGTTTGCCTCTGCCTCTCATGTGCTGTAATTAGAGGTGTGTACCACCCCTCCTCCATTTTATAAATTTAAAGCAATGCCTATTCACTGTAGTTCATCCCAATGCTAAAGAAAAATAAAAAGCATGGGATCACTTACTTTATTATTTTATGTTCATAAGGTATTGTTTACATGTTATCACTTTTTGATACATTCTATTTTGTAACAATTATTTCTTCAATGTAATGGGTTTTAGGGCATATATGCTTGTTAATAATAGTCATCTGCAATGTGCTATATTTTGGAGAACAAGAAGGGCTGTATGTTCAATATGCATTTGGTGCCTCAGCATTTACTTCTTTATTTTATTGAAATTACAGTTTTGTTGAGTATAAAATATCTGTACTACAATTATGTCTTACTGATTTGGAAATTATACATATTACCTAATTATGAACTGCCATCTTGAGCTATCAAGGTTACTAGATTATTGTCAAGATACTTTTATGCAATAAACAGAGAATAACTTCATTGAGAGAGGTCATAATAGCTTATTCATTTTTTACATTAAATATAAAATTAAGAAATAGTGCTAAACAAAATCCCTCTCATAATATCTATTTTTTCCATCACAGAATAAATGCTTTGAGATGAATATAAACTGATTACTTTCTGGTATATTTCACTGTTTGCTGTGAGTGGGCCCTGCAATTAGTCAGCAATTTAGGAAATACCATATAGGATCAAGTAATATTGGGTTTTCTGAGGGGAGTGGAAAGAATGAATTTAGGCATGAGAGCCATATGACCAGGTTGTTGGCAATATGGTGGGAGCTTTTAAACCAGGCTTTCCAGGGAAGTTCTTTTCAGAGTACAATTGGGCATTGTAGGTTCTTCACAGATGGGAAATATGGAAATGGTTCAGCCTTCAACTCATTGCAGATATTCTAACTTTTAAATGCTTCTTTAAAAAATGGGAGCTTCTACTCCTCTGGATACAAGCATTTTCCTTACTTCTACCTTAGTTTCCTTTCCCATGTTTCACTACTTCTTATGTTAAAGTATTCAAATAAATATTTCTTTGTTTTTGTATATTCATTTGATGTAGGATGTCCTTCTGTATATGTGTTGCTTTTTATTGGTTAATGAATAAAGTTGTTTCAGCCAATGGCTTAGCAGAGCAAAGCAAGGCAGGAAATCTGGATATATATATATATATATATATATATATATATATATATATGTGTGTGTGTGTATATATATATATATACATATACACACACACACACACACACATATATATATATATATATATATATATATATATATATAGAGAGAGAGAGAGAGAGAGAGAGAATAGGTGGAGTCTAAAAGGTGTCATTTAGCTGCCGAAGAAGAGAGATGCCGTGTAGCTGCTGAAGGAGACAGACAATGAATCCTTACCAGTAAGCCACAACCTCGTCCCAATACATAGATTAATAGAAATGGGTTAATTCAAGATGTAAGAGCTAGTTAAAAATATGCCTGAGTCATTGGCCATACCATGCTGTAATTAATATAGTTTCTGTGTGATTTTTCGGGTCTGAGCAATCTGGAAATGAACAAGCAGTCTCTACATTCATTTACTGTGGGGACAGAAATAATACTTTGTAGCCATTGAAGATGATTCAAACTTAGGTGTAAGTTTGGCTATTATATCAATGTCCTAGAAGCAAGCAGCCATTTCCTGTGAAATGTCCTATATTACTCTAAGTCATACTTGACTATAGGAGGCACACAAATAAACAGAGAAACAGACCCATCATTAAACCTTTGACATTAACTGACTGTATTTTTCAATTTAGAAAAATTATATTGGTGTGTAAAATTTTTAAAAATGAGAGCTGGAAATATGGCTCAGCATTTAGGAGTACTGGCTATGTTTTAGGGTTTGATTCTCACAACCCTCCTCTTTGGTCCCAACTGTTTGTAACTCTGATTACAGGGGAGCTGGTGCCACTCTTTGGGCATCAGACACATATACAGTGCATGTACATACATTCAGGTAAAAAACTCATGAATAAGAAATCATTTAAAAATGAAATAAATAAGGAGATGGTATCAGCTGTAATACTAGAGCATCTTCAGCTCTTCACTGAGCCCTTCTTTTTATTAAAATATTTATTTATTTATTTATTATGTATACAATATTCTGTCTGTGTGTATGCTACAGGCCAGAAGAGGGCACCAGACCCCATTACAGATGGTTGTGAGCCACCAGGTGGTTGCTGGGAATTGAACTCAAGACCTTTGGAAGAGGAGGCAATCCTCTTAACCTCTGAGCCATTTCTCCAGCCCCTTCACTGAGCCCTTCTAAATTCTTTCTGCGCATGCACTTTCCTATAGGTCTCTCAAAAACTTATTCTTTTTTTTCTTCAAAAACATTTTTTAATCTTCAATTTAGACACTAAACTCCAAGAGAGAGTGTCCACCTTATGAGGAGTCGATGACTCACTTTACACAGTTTTCTTAAGGTCACAGAAACTTTAAAAATTCTCAACCCACAGATGAAGATTAAAAACAGCCAGTCATTTCAAATCTGTAACCAATAATTTACATGTAGCCTGTACTAAATTAACAGGCTAACGCCTGCTCTTTAGTCCTTGGATTGATGACTAAATCTCTAGGTCACCACATACTGATAGCAGTGAGCATGTTTCTTAACATCATTCTCTTTAAAAATAAAACTTCTACTTCTTATATGTCTGTTTTCATTCCAGACAAACTCACATTTCCACCTTATTCCAGATTTCAAGGATCCCTTCAAACGTCTGCTTTTATAAGTACTTTTGTCAATGATCTTTTTTTAAATAATCACATTAATATTTTATTAATAGCTATCAAATGATGTAAGTTCACACAGAAAGAACATGGAAATAAGTATGTGTATTGCAGGTATGTATATAAACTAAGTATAGCTTTAACAATGCACATCTTGTTTATTCACATTTTCAAAATCTTTTTTTTAAATTTATTTATTGCCTATAATTAGTGATCTTAGAGAGGCTAAATAAGGAGAACCCAAAGAAAAACATATAGGCATCCTCCTGAATATAAGTACTTTTGAAATTATTACAGAAAAATATTAGTTTTTGTGTATCTTGCATATTTTCTGCATCCTGTATTCCTTTTCATTGGCCACAACCACAAGTGGGCTTGCCTTTTAAAATTCTCTTACTTTAAGTCCCATGCATAAATCATATTGATTCTACATTCCAAAATGTAATGATGATTTCCCCGCTTATCTCAGCTGCAGTTATCATTATCATGCTTTCTAATAGATATCTTTGCCTACACTGTTTCCCCCTCATAATTGTTCTCCAACTTTGCTGGAGTGATTTTTCTGAAGCTAAACTTTCTAACACTATATTCTTATGCAAAGTCTGATTATTTTAGTTGCTCTTAACAGAAAATGTATCTTCTTTCATGTGCCCGCTCACAGAGTGAGAGTCCCCCCGCCCCCCATCTCTGTCTTCTTTAATTCTCATCCCGGTCGTTAAATATTTTCTAATATCCTTAAAACAGTCAGCCCCTCTAGTAGAATCAGCAAACTCCATCAGCAAAACCAAACCAAACAAAACAACCAAAAAAATAACATGGAAAGTTTCTGAAGAAAGACACTGATGTTCACGCCTAACCTATACACACCCCACACAGCACATACAAACAAAAAAGAAAAAAGTAATGCATGATCAATCAATAGATATAATTTCCAACAGGAGTGATAAAAACATATTTCCTTTCAATTTTTAAGTACATTGTTATTTTTAAAATAATAAATATATACATACATATATGTATAATTGAAACCTTAAATAGTAGTGAGTGTTAACAGACTGTATAGTGCATATATACTAAGATCACTGGCACAGTATTTGATATTAAAAGTAAATTGGTAAATGAAATTTTAGCTTTAGTGTGATTTTCATTGCCTATACCAATACTGTTTTTTATTCAATAATGACATAATTATTTTCACAATGGAAGTACTTAATGTAAGAAACTTGCTTAGTCTTATACATTGAAATTCATGTGTAGAATGTGCTGAATCACTAATCCAAAAGTTATGAAACATCATGAGGAGCCTTTCAAAGCAGAACTTCCAGACTCTGCTTGGCATCCTATTCAAACAGGTTTCTTGAAAGTGATATTTTCCTTTTTTTTTCTTTTTAGGTAGGTTTTCCCTGTGTAACCCTGGCTGTCCTGGAACTCATTCTGTAGACCAGATTGCACATGACTTCATAGAAATCTGCCTGTCTCTGCCTCCTGAATGCTGAGATTAAAGACATGCACATCCCATCTTTTTGATTTTGAACTCCTTACAACTCTCAATTAATTGTATATTTCATAAAGCATTTTCCAATATGAATTCTATCTAGCAATATTTATTTGTATTGGAAATTAAAAATGAGTGTTTTTAAATGAAAACTATCCAAGCACCCTTTTATTTTCTATTAGAGTGAAGACATTATTACATGCTTCAGTTTGTTTCTCCACTTCTATTATGCAATCAATGTGCAAAGGAAAATCTCACTGTTATTAAATTCTTCAAATGGATGCTTTCAAAATGTCTGGGGACAGCTTAGGACTTCCCAAACTAGACTTTGAAAAATAGTGCTTTCTTATGTTATCGTTTATCACTTTGAATAATTGTAAACTTTTCTATGTTGACAAAACTTTGTGGTGTAATTTGTTATACGAGTCAGGGGAAGGGGCTCAGGAGACCTTAAAGTGCTTGACTTGCTCATGTAGCACCTGATGCTGCAGCGACAGCATCCATGTGCACAGATGGGATAGTGACATCTGTAATCTGAGGTCTGGAGGAGTGGAGGCAGCCAGGTCCCGTGTCTGGCTGGACATGGACACGGTGGTGGTCTCCAGATTCAGTTAGACAGGAAGGTTAGAAATCTCAAAGGACAGATGTATAAGAAACACCCACTTCCTTCTCAGGAATATATTTTTTTATTAACAATACTTAAAAAATATATTTTAGCCAAAAGGAAATGATTCTAATGAAGTTGAATGAGGCCTGAGGCAGAGTTTCAGAAAAGAATCCTCAACTAGAGGGTCGCAGCTTTCGAGATCTCCTGTTTCGGATGGGCTGCGAAATCTGGAAGCTAAGTTCAGATAAAATTGTACATGTAGAAGGTAAGATCCTGTGCCTTGGACTTCACTGCTGTAGAGCATACCATGGCAACAGTTGTTTTACGTTTTTAGTACACATTGTGCAGTTGGTGAGGCATAGGGAAATCTTGTGTTTTGTTGTTGCTTGCTTTTTAATTTGCTTCATTGTTAGAAATAGATTTTAAATTATTTCATGATGGGAAGAAAGATGTTAAAGAGAAACAGTTCTTTCACTCATTAATATTTGAGCATCCGGACTAGCTGAACATAGCGGACAATGAGGAATACTGAGAATTCAAGAACAATTGCAGTGGGTTTTTGATCCTTCTGCACGTACTGGCTTTGTGGGAGCCTAGGCAGTTTGATTGCTCACCTTATGAGACCTGGATAGAGGTGGGCAGTCCTTGGGCTTCCCACAGGTCAGGGAACCCTGATTGCTCTTCGAGCAGATGAGGGAGGGGGACTTGATCGGGGGAGGGGGAGGGAAATGGGAAGCGGTTGTGGGGACGAGGCAGAAATCCTTAATAAATAAATAAATTAAAAAAAAATAAGATAATGTTAAAAAAAATAAATAAATAAAATTGAGTTTAAGTTCAAAAAAAAAAATAAAGGGAAAGCTAAAATGATCAAAGGTTACAAGCAGCCTGCCAAATAGCACATTCCTTTTCTGCTGGGCATTAGGAGCTCTGACCACAGACTGAGTGCCTGCTACTGGAACCCAGTTCAATCTAACGAGCGCTGATCACTATGTGTGTGTGCTTAGCCTGGCTCTGTGCTTGTCAGGAGACTAGCCCTGTTTTACAGTTTCTATAAACAGGATCCAACTAGCCTGCTGGAGTCAGAACATGCTAGGGTGCTTCATATTCAATACACAACCTTATAAAGAGAAGAAAAATGAGCCTTGTCCAAAACTCTTACCTCAGCACCCACTGGCAAAAATAAAATATAAGCTGGGGACCACGTCTCTTTGAAGCTGATTTTTTAAAAAACTCTCTAACAGGCCTCTGGTGGTTACAGATATTGATCGTCAGAAAGTAATCTGTTCGGGTTTGGGGGCATGCCACTACAAATTGTGGAATGCATTCCTTCCTCTCCAAGGACATGTTGAGCTTTTTGTATTGTCCACACTGGTTCACTTGTCAGCTGTCTGCTCTATTTGACGTGCATTATTCTCTGCCTTTTATGGGGTTCTAATTAAATATATATTTTAAAGTAAGGAATTTTATTAACATAGAATCTTTAGCTTGAGTCCAAACAGTCTTTTCATCTTTTTTAACCCTCATTTTTCTTCCATAATCATTATTTGATTCCCTCTGGCTGCCTGCTACTTATTTGCAGTAGTACCATTCATCCATTGAGACCTTTCCATCTGTCACACAGCTTTGCTTTCTTTACCCGAAGCTCTGTTCCCCCACTGTGCCATATTTACCCCCCTCGCCTTCCCCTTCTCTTTTTAGTTGGACTGAACACTATTTTGTGCAGGTGTTTTTGTATTTGATTTCTGCTGTTTTTGATTTATCAAAAATAGCGTGAATACATTTGCTAATATGTAAAGACTGATATGGCTTCTAAATGGTGCGTATTTCTTTGAGTTTTTATGAGAGGAAATTGGGGCGGATCCAGAACATTTTAACATTCTGAATGTTAAGTGAAGCAGTAGGAATTCTACAACCAGGATTATTTGCATATGAGGAAAGAGTGGTGCAACCTTCTCCTTTCTATGTGTGTACTTGCTTGTTTGTTAACAATTGCCAATTAGTCGCTTAGGAGTGTGTGTGTGTGTGTGTGTGTGTGTGTGTGTGTGTGAATTTCAATACTTGGAAATGCACAGGCATAAAAATTAACCTTTGTTGCTATCACTTCTCAGACTTGGTAGAAACCAATAGTTTCTATCAAAATTGTATAACTTTGACATGTGAAAGGATGCCAGGGATAAGAAGTGAAACCATTGATAAATGAGTTACCTGATGGCAAAAAAAAAAAAATCTTCATTTTGTTTACATTTTTGAAGACAGTATGATATGGTGTGGCAATCCTTCAAAGAGAAGGTCCTTTCTTTACTGATGGATCTGTTAAGTGAGAGTAATAATGTAGCAGAGAATGGAATATTTTCCACGCAAATGGATGGAAGTAGAAAACACTATCCTGAGTGAGGTAAGCCAGACCCAAAAAGAGGAACATGGGATGTACTCACTCATATTTGGTTTCTAGCCATAAACCAAGGACATTGAGCCTATAATTAGTGATCCTAGAGAAGCTAAATAAGGAGAACCCAAAGAAAAACATATAGGCATCCTCCTGAATATTAACCTTCATCAGGCGATGAAAGGAGACAGAGACAGAGACCCACATTGGAGCACCGGACATAAATCTCAAGGTCCAAATCAGGAGCAGAAGGAGAGAGAGCACGAGTAAGGAACTCAGGACCGCAAGGGGTGCACCCACACACTGAGACAATGGGGATGTTCTACTGGGAACTCACCAAGACCAGCTGGCCTGGGTCCGGAAAAGCCTGGGATAAAAGCGGACTCTCTGAACATAGCGGACAATGAGGACTACTGAGAACTCAAGAACAATGGCAATGGGTTTTTGATCCTACTGCACGTTCTGGCTTTGTGGGAGCCTAGGCAGTTTGGATGCTCAACTTGCTAGACCTGGATGGAGGTGGGGGTTCCTCGGACTTCCCACCGGACAGGGAACCCTGATTTCTTTTCGGGCTGAGGAGGGGGGGGGGGACTTAATTGGGAGAGGGGGAGGGAAATGGGAGGCGGTGGCGGGGAAGAGACAGAAATCTTTAATAAATAAATAAATTAATAAAAAGAATATTTTCCAGAGGAAACTCAAAGTGATAAGCATAAGAAATTTTACATTAACAAATGTAATTATATTTAAAGTTTTGCTTCCAAGAAGATGGTTATCCTTTTATATTTTTGTTTATAATGTAATACCTTGAATTTAAATATTGAATAATTTTTCTTGTACTTTCCACAATAGTTTGCAATACCTTGGTAATAAATTTTTACTTGGCGTGGAAAATACTGAAGTTTGTGTCTTGGTATAAAACACACACAAAGTATTTATGACAACAATCTACTAACATCATTCAAAAAAATTCAGTGAATCTGTGATCCTCTTTTAGACTACAGTTGTTGGAGTTGGAAGATGATAGATGATAGACAGATAAATGCATGCACACATGCATGCATAAATACATATATACATACATACAGATGTACATACATGAACAGACAGATAGAGAGGTATCTATGTGAAAATTTAGTACCTGTGTTGTATTCTGATTATGTTTTGCAAATCAGAACAAAACAAAGAACTCGTTTTGCCTAGTCAACTAAAAGTAACTCTGTTATTTTTGAGGTTTGCTGATGGCCAAATGCACTTGTATCAGGTTTTATATGTTCATAGTATTGAACTTATGTCAGTAAATGAAATCTTTGTTAAACAGAAGGTACCGTTTGTGTTGACGAGGAATTCATAGTGTAGCTGAGGAAGAAAACACGATGACTCTTTGTTTCTGTCTTCAGTGTTATATAGAACACTGAGAATATATTTGTTGAAGAATGGTTGATTAAACTTGGATCATACCAGATTAAGGCCAGGAAAGGAAAAACTGTTCAAGGGCATAGCTGGACATAGTATAAATAATGATCTTATGGTGAAAAAAGTTATAGAGTAATGCATATATGTCTGTAGAGTTGTACTGGTCCATTTTATTTTGTAGGAGGATGAGATGGTAGAAGAAACATAATTGAAAACATTGATACATATTGACAGTTGACTGTGTCAGTCCTACAAAAATTAAAGATGATAAATTGACTTCCTGTATTCCTCTCACTCTCTATTATCTATCTATCTATCTATCTATCTATCTATCTACCTACCTATCTATCTATCTATCTCCTACCATCTCTGACAACTGTAGTTTAAAAGAAGAAAGATGCACTGAATACTTTCTGAATGATATAAAATCTGTTATCACAAAAGCTTAATATGGAGAATTTTTTTTTAAAAAAGTTGGATAAAATGCAAAAGGAGATGTCTGCTGACATTGAAAGGAAGCAGGTTTTGAAGCAAACTTCTTAGGAGAAAAGAAATCTTCCTGATGCTGGATTGGCACTCAGTGGTATTTCACTGGAGGGATTTATATATTTGTAGCTTCAGCCACAAAGCCGAGGAGAATAATTACCAGTTTTGTTGTATTTTTTAAAATGTGTTTTCCACCACTCTTTTTCAGTTTCACAATGCTGATGACACACCAGTGAGGAGGCTAGGGACTGAAAAATAAACAAATACTGAGGTATACGGTTACCTAGATTTATGATTAAGAACATCATACAACTATCTAAGTTCCAGTAGTAAGAGGAAATCAGAGGGTGGCCAGGTCTCACAACATTTGAAATGCAGTATCTAATAAGATCCCATTATTCACACTTCCTGATGGAAGACAAGATTGAGAAATTATCCAGAGCTTTCACGTGTGTTTCATTCACGTGGAAGTTTGTGCATCACATGGGTTTCTGGTGCTGATGCAGACTGAAGGAAGGTGTCGTTTCACCTAGAACTGAAGTAATGGATGGCTGTGTGTCATCTTGTGAGTGCTGGGAAATCAAACTCAGTTCTCCACGAAAGCAACAAATGTTCAACAACTGACCATCTCTACTGCCCAGAGCCTTTGTTTCTTAAAACTTTTGAGAATGAGTTTCATGTAAACAAAACTGACCTTGAACTCACTATGTGGCCAAGGATGACCTTGAGATTTCAACTTTTCCACTGTGATTAGACACGCACTATCACACTAGGCTTTCATTCCGAAACTTTTAAAGTCTTTATGCTTTTTCTATAAAATCCAATTTTTAAGAACTGTCATAAATGTTGGAAAATGACCAAAATCCCTGAAATAGTCAAAAGATAAAGGTAAAATATTAAAGATATGCAATTTTACATTATCTTTGATTAATATTTTACATAAAATAAATTTTCAGGCTGAGGAGTCAGCATTGAAGAATACTTGCTTCTCAGTTGGTGCTAAGCCCTCAAGCCAAGGGGCTTAACACTCAGTAACTCTATAAGCAAACCAAAACATGGAAAATTAAAAGAAATAGGAAAACCTAGAACACCTGCATAGCTATAACTTGACTAGAAAGCTTCAAATTCATATGATACAAAGAATTTTGAGTGATGGTCAGCAACAATGAAACTTGGGGACAGAAAATGTTTAGCTGAAGGGAAGAAACTGTTTTCCCTAAGATCTGTGAAAAGTAATTGCACTTCCAAAGGAAAATTGAAAGGGCCTTTGTATGATCATACAAAATATACTAGATAACATACAGAAAAGGAGAAGAGATTCAAAATTATATGGTATCATTGAAAATATCATTATAGACAAACTATTATAACAGTTATACAAAAATGTTTAAAAATCAGAAAGTGTTGAAACAAAAGAAATGAAGAATAAAAAAAGACAGGTGAGACAATGAAGACATAAAAGGCAGAATGGTAGAATAGACCTGACCAAGTTCAAGTGCCAGACAAGTGAATTTCAGGTTAGAACACAATCAAAATGCATCCATCCATTGGAAATGTGTATGAAAGTACTGAGTGTTGTGGTCTGCAGTGCCCTCAGAATCTCAGAGTAAGACCTTGGGCTCCTGTTTGCACACATTGCAGTAGCAGTCTGGGAGAGAGTCTGCCTGGGCTTTGCAGAACCCTCCCTGTCTTGCTGAAAACAAGTAGAAAGTGTGAATTACATTATTTTGATCTTTTAATTTTTATATTAGCTTCAAGAAATTCTTGAATATTCTTGAGTTGGAGGATAAGATAGAAAGTAACAGGATCTGGCCACGTCAAGCCCGGTCTGGCAGTCTTGCTGTCATCTCCCCATAGCTGACTATGAATTTTAGACATGATCATATAGCCAGTTGATCAGGTTCTTCCTATTACGGCAAACTCACCTGCCTTTTGAGATAGGAAAATTGCTATAACTTCATGGGATTTAGGAAGTAGATGTTGAATGATAGAATGAATCTGATAGAAAGATCATAATTGAGAAGTAAACCGAAGGCATTTGGGGTATCAGTGAGGTCTCTTTCTCTCTCTCCAATACAGGGCCATTGTATTCACAAAAAGGATAATCTACAAAGAAAGCAAAATCTATCATTATTATGCAGCTGCCTATTGCTTGCAATTTCAGATGATGTGCCTTAAAACATTAGGGAGATTATACTTTGTAGTAGATCTGAAAAAAATAGATGTTTACAAGATAAATCTAATAGTAAACTTCAAAACTGGATGCTATTCTGTTTAATATATTATATATACTATACAATTTGTATTATATGTAATGTTCATAATACTATATGTATAATATACATGGTATACACATATATAACATGTATACAGAATGATAGAATAATGAATATCAAAATTAACTAGTTGTATAGTGACCTAGTATAAAATCTAAAATCCTGAAAATGATGCTCAATAATTCTAAGGAATTGATTAAAAAATAGTCACCAATATTTAGGCATGTACACACACACACACATAGCTTGCATACATCAATACAATTTGTACATATGTGTATGTATATATGCAATCATGTATGTGCATTTTCATATATACAAATATATTCCATCAATCACATTTTATGCCTTAGACTAAATTACTAAAAAACATATAGTTATGATATTGGTGTCAATGACATTTATTAGATGATATTTGTGATAAAATGCAAACGAGTCAGCTATGAAGTAAATTATTATTTACTTCAATAATTTTGTTAGAAGGAAGTTAAACATTGAATGATTCTATATCAATATTAAGACAGGCCTAACAGCAGAGTAAATGATGAAAGCTTCTCTACTTTAGGAATCTGAAATCTATTTAATGTGTTATCTCATTCCTAATCACTCATAAAGATGAAATGTGATAAATTCTACTCTTTTGTTTTAGAACTCATAAAGTAAAAGTGGTAGGCATCATCTGAGAATTTGTTTCCTACAGGTTAGAATAGTGTGAAAAGTGCCAAGGCAGACATACTCAAGTCACAAGTCCACCAAGTGGAAATACAGAGAAATATGGGCATACTTTATGCATGTAAGAACTCTGAAGATGAGTGCAGCTGAAAAATAAAGGCTGGTTGAAAGCAGAATGAGAATGTTAATTTGTCATTTTAAAAAGCCACAGTGAGGGAAACATGAGAGTTGTTCAGTGTACAATTCTATGTGTTGTGCAAAGCCAGGGAGAATCATCAAATGAAGGTGCAATCGAGAGTTTATGACCAGAGTGCATTTAAATGAGCAATGTATTTGTGAGAGCAACAGCAATAGAATATCCCACATCATGACTCCATAAAAGTTAGGAGAAGTAGGCCCAAAGAAGAAAATTTAGGACAAGAATAATATCATTGTCTTTGAAAAATGCAGTATGAAAAAGAAAAAAAAAGTTAATTATGCTTTGTTTTGCAGTTTTTTTTTCAGAACAAAATGTTTTTCTTTTTATAAAAGAAAGTAAAATTCATAAATTATCTGTAACTTTAAACTGAGGAAGGCTTCTCATGATAGCACATCACAAATAATGACAGAATGAATGGAGGATACTTTCATACTAGAAAGCAAAAGCCAGGGAAATAATAAGCTGTTTGCAACATTTTCAGACCAAGCATGTAAAAATAGAATCTACTCATACACCCCAAGTATGCAGATATCAATTATATGAAGGATAGCGCTTTATTAATTATGGAAAGATTACCAAGAAAGCAGTAAAAACTCTACCAACAAAAGTCCCTCAGAGAAACGTAGAGGCATAAAAGAATTCATCCCATAGAGACCAAGTGCCTGTGCGATTCCCTACTCTTTTAGTTGATGATATTATAAGGGTTGATATTCCATTAACAAGTCAGTTTAGCAAACAGAACTAGGGATACTGGTTTGATTATTCAACTCAGTTCAAATGCATGAAACTGAGTGAAGGTCTAGACTATCAATTTAGACTATAGTTTTCAAAGCTAAAAGAATGATAGATACACATGGGAAAGGGTAGCATTGGGCAGAAATATAAATGTCTTCAAGAATTCTTGCTCAATTTGGAGATTCAAGAATACACTGTAGATTACCCTTGTAGAGCACTAATACTTATTTGGGAAAGAAGTAAAAAAACTCTAAAATATGTCATTTGGTCTCGGGACTGTAAGAAGATTTGGAGACTTATATTTGTATATTTTCTAAAATAGATTCAATAGCAACTATGGTGAGGGAAGGTATTACATGAAAACACATCAAATACACTTTTGCAAAACACAGGTCTACTCTTATACCCGAAGAACCCAGTTTTGTCATGTTTATTCCAAAAGTTAATACTTATGAGCACTCTAGTGTATTTGGTATTACTACATTATTTACATAGATGATCTTTTGTTAATTTGTACTAATTCCATGAAGTAGAAGTAATAATCATAATTTAAGTAATGGTAACAAACTTAAAGAGTTTACATTCATTTGTTTGAGAGCAGTGCCCCAGTTGGAATAACCAGAAGTTTTATCCTGTTAATGTGCCATAAGAACTCCTCATCTCCTTCCTTGATGGTTTTGTGTATTACTGATGTTACTGGAGATAAAACTAGCCTGCATTGCAAGGTTGAGAAACAAAGAGATGGAAAGCCACTCAGGATGGCCCGCGTGCCTTTTGGGAGGTTGGCAGTCAAATGTGGCACCAAACTCTGGATCCAATCAAATGTTTAGTACTGTCCAACCTTCCATATGGTTGAGAGATCTGGGTCTGTCACAGATGTCGCAGGCAGCTTCCTACATCACCTGCAAGACATATGTGACATGAATGTGAAAGCGGAATGTCTAAAAGTTACCCCAGCTGGGTTTGTCATGGCGAGGCAAAGATCAGCACAGCAGCAAGCATGGGAACCAGGCAGAGTTGAGGGGGGATGATTCACCAGGAGGCCCTGAGTCAGCTGCTCAGCAGGGAGCTGAAGTGGGGCATTGTGAGGAGGTGGAGGAGGCAGGCCTGGCAAAAGAAAGGCTTGGAGGACACATTGAATCACAACTTCTAACAATGTGGCATGGCTGTGCAAACAACGTCAGACAGGCCAAACTTCCATGCAAAAAAATCAAAGACTGAGTGACTCTTTTTGGGCAAGTGTGTCTGGCAGCCTCCAAGGAGGAAAGGAAGGGCTGCAAGTACAATATGCTCTGCAGACAGAGGAGAGAGTCCCAGCCCAAAGCCTGCTTCCATGTGTGTGAAGTGTGGAAAATCAGAGACATGTACTGGGCTCTTCAGCCACATTCTCACCCTTGGAAAGCAATCAGCCACCAGACAAATCTCCAATTTAAATGACAGCAAAATGTATGCTTGGAGTTATCTGACCAAATTAGCAACTGAGATATTCTAGGGACTTAATTTGCACATTGAGTTTAAATAGTATTATATTTGTATAGCAGATTATGTAACCAAAAATGTTAATGGGAAAATGATTTTATTTGACTGGGAAATTGGCACCCTGACTAATTGTCTGAAAAGGAGCCAATTTTAAAATTCAG
Organism: Microtus oregoni; assembly: GCF_018167655.1. NCBI lineage: Eukaryota > Metazoa > Chordata > Mammalia > Rodentia > Cricetidae > Microtus > Microtus oregoni. The sequence goes on from NW_024543076.1 coordinate 21,213,702, forward strand.
ATGCTATTTGAATGAACTAGTATCGACTGAATTAGGATTTATTGTGTAGAATATGCAGTTTTTAAAAATAGTCTAAGGAAAGAAAATAAGCACTCAATGAAGTAAGTTTGTGTTCTTCACTGTGTTCTTGGATGAACTTTAGAATGGCATAATTAGGGCCATCAGAATCACCAGGGAGCCTGGGGCAGTATGGGACCTGATAAATATCCTGAAGTGAGCATACTGTAGGAATAAGTTGGTTTGGTGGTTGTTGTTGTTTTGGTGCTCCTCAGCAGGATGGGTTGGTTTCTGTATACCACTTAGCCAGATAACAATTCTTTGCTAAAAGGTTTGGATAGTTTTGTATAAATACCTAGAAATAGTATATGCTTCTTCAGTATATACTGGTATGAGGTGGCACACACACTTAGGAATGACTGTGTTTGAATGTGATATTTAATGTGCTTACTATGTTATGGAAGCTCAAAGTTTACAATAAAGGCTGATGATATTATTTTCTTACTATGAAATTTATTAGGCATAACTGGCAGACACTAAATAAGAAATAATACTTGGTGACAATTATTTGCATGGAAGGAAGTTTTGGAAAGAAACTTTTCATTCTTTAGAAAGATTTTCCTTTGTTAGTGAACTGTAAGGATCTTATTATTCAGGTTACCCCTGTCTCCTCCAGAACAAGCTTGGATCTTGTGAATAACGGTTAACTGGCCCTTTTCTTCCATGACTTGCCTTTGGGGTATGGCACTGTACAAGGCTTCATCAGAAAAGCCTTTTCTCTTCACCCTATCCCTGGTAGCCCCCCTCTCTAAGACAACATCTTCAAGTTGCCACAGACAAACTGGGAGTGTTAGCTGAATATCCTTGACAGGAGCTAAGTCTTTTGGGCATTAAAATAACGTTTTGCTTCTCTCTTGGCATGTGAAGACTGAGCGTGCGCTTTGACACTGGTAGCAGAGGATGTGAGCAAGACAACTTTCAGAGCCTCAGAGGTGTCGGCAGGAAAGAAATCAGTAGTAGACAGTATCAAGGTGATTTCCCACGTATAGAATCCCAGAAAGTCAGCTCATTGCCCCTCTTGGCTGATAGAGCCTCCTCTATTGTCAAGAGCCACATAAAATATCTTTCAATCGAGTACAGCAGCTCTCTTAGAAAGAAGCACAGACGTAGGAACAAAATCATGTACAAAAATTTTAAATCATGTTTCTTGGTTCATTCACAAGACTGTATGTTACTGTTGGGGAAAATTTCTCCTGAATAGCTCATAACCAGAATACTTATTCCATTTATTTGAATTTCTTTAAGAGCTGAAACAATCATTTACTAAAGGAATCAGTGTTTCCACTATTCTGGTTTGTTTCAGATTTCGGATTATAAAATATGTTTGCATTTGCATTGTGGATGTCAGAAACAGTTTCTTGCTGGTGCTGAAATAGACCTACCTTCCTATTGGTATACAGTATGTAAAAACTGATGTCTACTTGTCACATATTGAGGCTGGTGGGTTTTTATGTCAGCAAGGGACACACCCATGTACCCCATAACTAGGGTAAGAAGTACAATTTTATGAATAGCAAGGTTTACAATCTTTTGAATTTTCTGAATATTTTCATTTTTCTTACTTTCGAAATTTTCAAGGTAGTAGAAACATCACCACATAGAGGTTACACCTGTGTTCAGTTTGGTTTTGTAACGATCCCGTAGCAACCTCATTACATAATTTCCATTAATATTTAATTCATTGCACGTAGCAACCTGTATAGCTATAGGAGAGGACATAAATTAGCATTGCAGAGTATGAACATTTGCTTCATGGCAAAACTGTTTCTTCTGGCAACCATTTTGCATTTTTAAAGCCACAAGCACTCCCTCTAACAGAACTCCAAACAGCGGGGCAGGCAAAGTGGGATGAAGATACTGTAACTAAATGAAGGAGGGCTGAGGGGTTAAAAACTTTGCTGGATGATTTTGCCATGACTGCCCCAAATTCATACTCTTTAGTAGATGAATGAAGAGTCCCATGTGGGATTTCTAAACTTGCTGGAAATGGATGAGAACCCTTCTGCTCTGCTGGAGTTTGTAAGTAGTTTCTCGTAGCTGCTTTCTACACAACTGAAATTGATTGGATTCTTTTACTTTTCTTCTGGCAAGAAATGTTGTTCATATCTGCATATTTTTCTCTCTGTTTTCTTTTTGGCTTGAAGACAAAGCTTTCTGAAAGACCCAGACACAAAATGTTTCTACTGGGGAGGCTCTGAATGTACTCTCTTGGTCTCTGTTCCACCTTGGATTCTTAGCTTTGTTTCTTGGATAACTTTTATGGTACCCCAGTGGTTATTGTTGCTGTTAATTCTAAACTATTAATTTCTGTCACTCACTCATAAACTAGATTGTGAGACAGCATTTTTCCCACTCTGCATATTGCAGGTCCCAAATTATTTATTTACTCCCACTGTTTCTAAGCTGAGCTTAAAATATACTCAGCTCCATGTTTGAAAGGCTGTGGGAAATTGCTCAAAGGTGAGGTGAGTGTGTCTACCATACAGCCTTCTGATCTCAAATTTCCTTTTGTTAGCTCAGTGACTTCTACAGACTCTTTCTTAGCTAGCATCCCACGGTGAGCTGGACATGAGTAGTAAGCGACCTAGAGTGTCTTCTTAGCCTTCATAATCAGATGTTCTTCTAGACACCTGTCTTACAAAAATATCCAGTTATTTTTTTTGTTTAGAATAGTAAAATAATACTCGTACCTCATAATCCATTAATTGGCAAACACTCCTTTTTGGTTTTAGTTTTAAAAACAAGAAGTCCTTAAGAACAAATCAAATCATAATTACTTGCAACCCCATTCATATTGTCAAAGAGGTAGAAAAGGAAGTGGCTGAAATCCATTGTTTTGTATAGGGTGAGGTTATTTACTATTCCAACCCTGTTCTTGAAGTTAGCCCTTGTTTCTATTCCAAACTTTTGTGCTATAGATGATGAAACTATGTTTCATAATTATTATCTCTCCTCTAATAGGTATATTGTAATATAACATGGAATTATATTTAGGTATAGAATCCTAATACATATATGCATTTATTATTGCCCAGTAAATACTGAATAAAATTTAGTGGAATTTTGAGCATATATAAACATACCTTTAGGCAATAAAAATACTGAATTAGCAATATTAGAATTGCTACGTTCAAACCAGGATCAATTATACATTCTTAAACTGCATCTTCTCCTAGGCAAGTTATTTAAATATTCACTTCTATAATCAAAGTAATAAAATACATTTGCTAAATTATTGTGAAAATTAAATGTCAGTGTATGTAAAGTTCCTGTAATAGTGTATGCATGACATGGTAAATACACTGTAAGTATTAGTCATTGTGCTATGATTGCTATTGTTGTGTTATATGGAATACCCTGCTACTAATCAAGCACAATTAAAACAAAGGACAGAAATGAAACATTTGAATGTTATTATAAATCATAATGTATCTGTTTGCTGTTAATACTTCTTTCAAGTCCTTACCATCTCTCAGCTTTCCAGCTATATTTAATAGCTATTCAGGTATCAAATTGTAAGCAAGTGTTTTTTTAAGTGAATCATTCAATAAAGTGAAAATTAATTAAATTTTGCATTCATCTGAAAAAATATTTGTGTGTGATAATCTTTGAAAGTTTTAAAAATGGATGAATTTCAAAATTAAGCTTTGTGAATGGTGATAACATGCTAGAATAATAGATATCATGTCTCATAAAAAGCAAAACAAAGATTCTTAGATAAAATAGGTCATTGTTCTGAGTTAGTCAGTACAGGCAGTGTGGTACTATATTTCCCCATCTCGCTTTCTAAATTTTTGTCTTTCTGGAGATCTGTGAGTTTCTCCAGTCAGCAGGATTGAACACACCTTTTATCATCATCTGAGTTGTTGACTGTAAGAAACAGACACCTCTTATATTTTAGGGTTTGAAATCCAGCATTACTTGAAGGAAACTACAGAGAAAGCTTCTAGCAAGAGAGGAAATATTAAAATTATAAGTTGATTCAAAAACCAAACATATTAATATACAGGTATTATTTATAAATAGATAAATTTTGCTTATATAGGCAATTGTCAAAGAATCATCAGTTTCATGCTTGGAAATAAAAATCAGTTAGATTTAATCTTTTCCATTTTATAGGCTTAAGGCTGGACAAAATGATACTAATGTACTAAAAATTTAAAACAAACTTAAATTTGCTTTCTCTCTTCTTGTTCGTGTTTTTCCTGGGGAGTACATGAATTACTTACTATCTTTCACCATTTTACAATGCCCCCCATGTTAAGAACACTTGAAAGCAAGTAAAGGGTAATTATTATTATAGACTCTGGAAATACTAAGCAGTGCTTAAATCTTTGTGGGAACTGTAGGGACTAGGGAGTATCACCTTAATTAGGATGTGTAGATTACATATATTAATTGTTAAAGCATTCATTTTGTAAAACAAAGGGAAGTTAATAGGGAAGGCAATAGTGTAACACGTTTCCCTAATTTATAACCTTTCATATGAGCTCACATAGGTGACTCAAAGTATGAAATCAATTGGCTATTTTATGGCAGGGAATTGGTTTCATTGTAGATGGGGCTAGAACATAATTGATGATCACAAATTGTCATTTGTACTGACAATAGCATATGTTATATATTCCTTGTATAGTTGAGCCTTTATTTAACTTATCATAGTCTCAAACTTAGGAATAGCGATGCTTGCTTTTGGTCTGTGAGGAAAGCTCTTGCTGTTTCTCTGGGAAGCACAACCCTAGTGCTCTTTCTCCCTCCCTCTCTTCCCTCCCCCTTTCTTGAAGTGTTTCTTTTGTTTGTCTCCATTACACCAGCTCGAAGGGACACAGTGTTTCTGCACAGTGGGAGTTGGCAATCTCCGAAGAGGCTTTTCCAGCACTGCTTTTTAGACTGAAATCATTACAATCTTCAATAGCTACTTGGATTAGAAAAAAAAAAAAAGGAAAGAAACTAGCACATTATTATTCTCAAAACCATCTCAATGTAAAAAGAGGCCATTTGCTTGTTCTCCCCCAGCTCCCCTTCCTCCCTCCTCCTTCCACCCCTGCTCATCTTGCTTCTTTTCTTTTTAAATGTGTTTCCTTCACACCTAAGTTTCTTTTGCACGGTCCTGATTCACTAATTCTATTCAAACTGAGTATACAAATGCATTTTTTCCTGTTGGTTCTGAATATTTTTACATTGCTTATGCTAAGGACTATAGTCAGATAGCTTGCACTCATTGGTATTTGATTTCTATCTTTGAGAATGTAAAATATATCAGCACTGACCCAAATAATGCCTTCAAACCCAGAAGTTATAAACATGTTTAGTTGATGGAAAGTGGTTTTAATAATAACTTTATAACAATTTCTAAGTTGGTGATAATTCTTGTTCATAATATTCCTGTATCAAACGCTGGTCCCGTGCTATTCTGAAGCTTCTGAAGTACCTGCTTTCATCACTAGTCTCATTTGTTTATACACATGCCCACAAGTGACCTGAAGTACACTGGAGACGCTCAGGGCATGAGGGGCTGCCAGCAATGCCTTCACCCTGTGAAAGGGATTAGCGTATAGAACACGTAAGATTTCCAACAGAGGTTTGTAGTGTCGTCTTATAATTTATTTGTTCTCTTCAGTGAGCATAACTATGAATAATGAAAGGGAATGGTATGAATAAAAAAGAGTAATTTATGTACTTTATCAAACCTGCACAACCAATTTATATCCTATGAAGCAACTCGATGTATGTGTATTCAAATAAAATAAAAATAATATGCTTTTTGTTGTTAAATGTGATAAGCACCAAAAGAGGAGAGAAAACAAACAAGTATAATTTGTAAATAATGCTTTTTATTTTTATATGTTTTAAAATAATGAGTCAGTGTAAAGCCGTAGAGTGTGTTTATTTCTATCTGAACCTATAGTTGTCCCTGGACATAAAATGGAATTTTCCAGAAGATGTCAGTACAGCTTTTCTATCCTCCTGCCTCTAGTCATAGGGCTTCAGATAGAGTAACCACTAGAGAGGCTTATTTTTCATTAATACTGTGTTTGTAGTATTTATAATCACTAAAGTCAAATGCTTCTTTTTATTTCTTTAGAATTTAATTTTGTTTCTTCAAGTTATTTTACAGGAGCAAATGTAAGTCCACATAAAAAGCAGATTCTTTCAATAGAGTTCAGAAACATTGTTCCCGTCAAAATTTGCTCTATAATTCAGGGTGTAGTTCAAGGATATTTTTCCACTAAACCTCATTCACTGTCTTGGGTTTCTCTAAGCCTCTTTTGCAGACCTGTGGCCCTGCATTGCTTTCTGTAGGGCACATTAAACATTCTTCGGCTACATCAGCATCTGTGCTGCAGAACTCTCGCCTATTGTTTAAATGCCTTAAGTATCTCAATATTGTGTTCTCGCTCCTCTAAAGCCCTCCCTTGGTACCTTGTATGCTGAGACTTGTTGAATGGTGGACTAAAATACAGAAAATGGCTTTGGTTTAGACTATCTTCTGTGTGATACAACTTCTTATGCTGGTTTAAGCATTAGAAATAACAGCAATATTGGCAGTAGCAATAAAGGATTGATATGGGAATGAATCAGCACATATTGTTATCTTCAAATCCATATATGTATATTTATATCTACACCACTAATATGTAAGTAGTAGAGATGAGATTCTGGGATTAAAGAAAAATTCACAAAAGTGTATGCATAAGTTTTATTTCTCGGGCTCCATTAATAGTACTATAATGTAAAACTGAATGAAGAGTTCAGCTTTAATATTGCACCTGCAAATTACAGCTCTTCAGAATGCACCAGTTGCTCAAAAGGTTATGAATGATGTCATTTGCATCCACATAGAGAGCGACTCTTGCCTGACTTTTCAGATCTGTTTACAGAGATCCAAAATGTTCTGCCTATTTGTTTATCTAAAATATGTTTCTTTGTGAATGCCAGAAAGGAATTGCTACTGTAATCCCAGGTATCAATTTGCTTCCTGTAGGATATTGCCTTATGATCCCTGCTCGCTCTCCTTTTATTTTTTTATAATCCCAAGCCCTAGAGGCATCATTTCAGCCTAAGTCAGTGGTTTAGAGGCTCTCTTGCTTTTATTTATAAATGTGCATGCCGTAAAAAGTTACATAGCTCAGAATATAATAAAAACTGCTCACAAAATTTTGCTTTGAAAAATCACAAACATTTCCTCATAAATATAGCTTTAGCCCAGCCTTACATTCTCTTAATACTCAGATAGCTACCTACCTCACACCTTGGTTCTGCATTCAGAACTATGATAGTATTTGAGACTCAGTTGTTGACGGTTCACACAACACATCCTATGTGTTCACATGTATGTTATCAAATTTTCCAGACATCTTTTCTTTCTGGGCAAGCTCTCCAGTCAAATATTAAGGGCAAAACTGAGCTCCTTTGTGCTGAGCATATAATACATTCCATGATGCTGGCCTTAGGATATTGGGTGGAACAGAACTGAGTTGTGAGGAAGATTGCAAGGAATTCATTTTTTATTAAGGGTCTAGAATCTTGGAAGATGCTATATATGTGTGTGTGTGTGTGTGTGTGAACTAACACACACATATGTATTTCTCATTTCAAAATGCATGCTATTTCATGAAGGAGTTAATATATATGTCAGGTTACAAGTTGAATGCCCTTCTGCTTGAAATATTTCCTGATTGGGAACTTTTACTCTTAGGTATTCGTTTACTATAAGTGATGGAGAATGTCTAAGTAAAAGAGAAAAAGGATTAAAACAGTGGGGATGTGGAAAAAGAAGAGAAAGAAAAAGGAAGAAGAGAAAGGAAAGATAAAAGACCTCCAATAAATTATTCTAAAACATACTTTCTGGTTAAAGATAGGTTAAATAAGACCTACTGTTTTTGATTTAAATATATTAATTTCAATGGACGTACTCATGCTGACATAATAGAAGTGTTTTAAGGTAATGAATCATTATTTTAAAGGTCACCAATTGGATTCCTCCACCTGAATAATTTTCCTCCTGCCGTTCTGCAGGTGGATGGTTTCACACATGCAGCTTCATCGGCTTGGGAAGTGGCCTGCATGCTGGAAAGCATTTAACTGGAAACAAACATACATTCAAGTCCCAAGGTTGATGGCTAAGCCTTGTCACTCGGGTTTCAGGATGTTTGGAATTAAAAGTTCTCTTTCACAGTTTTCAAGGAAAATACCCTGCTTTTTGTCTTGGTTGAGTCTGAATGTCACAGTGAGCAAGTAGGCAGACTTCTGAGACAATTCTTACTTCATATTCTTTATTATTCTTTACCTATCCTGATTCTTTTTATATTTTTGATAATTTCCTATGTGCCTACTTTATTTGCATCCTTTGTCCCTCCCATCAATCTTCCCATGTCCTTCCTTTTAAATTCATGACCTCTTCTTTTTTAACAATTGTTACTATATATAAATAATATGTAATTTTAATAGAGTCTGTTAAGTCTATTGTGTGTGTGTGTGTGTGTGTGTGTGTGTGTGTGTGTGTGTGTGTATTTAAGGCTGACTGCTTATGATTAGATTGCATATCAAGGGACCCATCCCTGGAGGAGGTTGATTTTTCCCTCTCTCAGCCATTACTTGCCTATTGTTCTTTGTCTAGGGGTGGGGTCTTCTGAGATTTTTCCCCATCTACACTCACGTGTCAACTGGTGTTGTCATACAGGGCTTGCTATATGACCATATTTTTGAGATTCAGTTGGTACAAATTCCCCTGACAGATACTGAAGGAACTATGCTACAGTAGGTATTCCTTTCTTTCCTTTTTAAAATCTTCTACTTTCTCTTCCATGATGCTCCCTGAGCCCTAGGCTTAAGGATTACATTCTAGAGATATCAGCTGGGCTTGGGTACCTGATACTTTGTTTCTCTCTACATTGGATTTCCACAATAGTTTCCAACTGCTTTCAGAGATAACTATTTCTGAAGTGTAGTGAGAGATAAAAATATTTGAGGTTGCAAAGACAAGTTTCTAGACTGGAGTTAGAAGGTATTCTCCAATAGGAGAGTGACAGTATGTTCTCTTCTAGTGGCTATGCCCTCATCAGACAAAGATAGTTGGCTAGCTTTACAGTAACATGAAGAAACTCCCTCCTAGTGAATATGCCTTAACTCCAACTAAGTGTCATTGCCTGTCAGTGAGATGTAACACTATGTCACCATTGGTGATAGATTGCTATGCTGGTCATTGTTGAAGATTGAAGGCTTTACCTCTGAGTAGAACTGATAGTTGTTTTTCTCCTTCAGCAGATGGCAGAGCACCTTTAGATACCACGAGAGATAGTTCTTACAGAGAGTAGGCTTCCATGTCTGTTCCAGCTCAGCTACTCTAAGAACTAGTACAAGCTGTGACCACAGTAATATTTTATGTTCTTCTGGGTTTTTCCTGCTAGGCACTGTGAATGGAGTCACAAGGGTGAATGAGATGTCAAGCATTTTGTACATAAGTTGAGGAGTGATCTTTTATGAAAATTTGCTGGGCGGATATCCAAAGTGATGGTATCAGCTTTCAATCCTACCAGCAATGAACAGGGGTCTTTTCCCACATTCTTAGAAGCATGTATCATTGTTTTTGTTTCTTTGTTTTCTCTTTTATCCTGGCCATTCTGAATCTGGCACAATGAAATTTCAAAATAGTTTTAATTTACATTTCCCTAATATATAAGGCTTGAACATTTTAAAAGATTTTTTATCTGCTTTTTTATTTCTCCTTCTGTGAACTATATATTTGGGCACACTGCCCATTTTAAATTGGATTTACTTTAGATTTCAGTTTTCTTCTTTTACATATTCTGGATTAAACCCTGTCAGATGCTATGTTGTTAAAGATTACCCGAGACTCTCTGTACTTATTCTTCACTGAAATGATTGTTTCCTTTGCTATACAGAAATATTGAAATTTTTAAGTTCCCATTTGTCAACTGTTGTCCATATGACTGAGATGAATTGGGCAACATATTGATTCCAGGAACCTGGGATTATCCTTGACCAAGATGGCACAAAACTTTGTGCCTGTGCAAGTGTGCAGAACCAGAGGAAAGTTATGTATAGAGAACCTTAACTAAAAGTGGACTAATGTTGAATTATGGATATTAATAGAATAGGATTATGCTTTAAATTATTGGGTTAGGAAGTCTAATCTGAGAAACTAAGAAATAATGTTTCTCATTTTTTTTTTCTTTTTAAGACAGGTTTTCTCTATGTAACAATCCTGGCGATCCTGGATTTCAGTTTGTAGACTAGGCTGGTCTCAAACTCATAGGGAGCCACTTGTTTCTGCCTCCCTAGTGCTGGGATTAAAGGTGTGTGCCACCATTGCTTGACTAAAAACTTCTCACTTTTAACACAAATAGAGAGGGAAATTATACATTACTACATCTCTTCAGATTCAAATAAGAAGCCAATGAAGATGATGATTCTTGAAGCCTAAACAAGGAGCTTTGTGAAGGCTCCAATGGTTCTCTACACAGTCTCTAGAGACTGGGTGTAAGCTATGTTTACCTAAGCAATTAAGAATCTGAGAGACTATAATTAGACAAACAAAGTTCAAAACAAAATTGAGGGCAAATTTTAGAAAGCTAAGGAGCTTGGCTGAAGAATAACAATAATAGGAATAACTGTCTGTACTTCATGCATGGTCTCTGCGACACATGAGGTAGATACTACAGTGACAGGAGAAATAGATGTCACTCTAAAAATGAATGGTTTTTTTTGTGTGTAAACAATCCATAAAAATTAGAGTTTGTATTATTATTTCATTACTTTTCCTTATCATGTATAGCTAATAAAATACTCGAGGTTCTGAGGCTCGAGTAAAAGCAATTAAAGTTTTAGTTACTGCTACATAGGAGTTTGAAATATGGAAAAATGTGCTTACAGCATTCAAACAGCTTGTACCTTACCTAATATTAATGGGCTGGGCATATAGGAGCTGTAAGGAATCTAAACTACATTTATCGATAGCTTGTTTTACTATAAAAATCCTTCTGGGTTTAAAATTTTGTTTCCTTGTATTAAGAAAGAAACGCCAAAGAGCAGGAATGAGGCCTAATAAAAGAAATACCAGGAAAAAAATATGTGTCGCAGTGCATTATGGGCTCTATCAGAGGCATTATACTTTCCACATGGAAGCCTATCAAAAGGAGTTTTTAAAAATCTCCATGACATTGTTTCAATATTTGTTTTAATAAATATTTTTCTAGCAACCAAATACGTTTAGCAGCATTTTCTAAAAAAAAAAGTGATTCTTCGCATAGTTTTTTTGTGTGTCTGTGTACGTGTGTGTGTGTGTGTGTGTGTGTGTGTGTGTCTGCATGTATCTGTACGTTTTCTTATTCCTTCCTCTTTATGTTTTACTTGAACACTTGGAAGATAGTCATCTATGCCTCTTGGAGTGACTATGTTCTATGTATTCAATCAGTGATGGTATTTTATATGTAGCTTTTAAAATGGATTTTTATTCTAAAAGGTTAATATCATCAGGTAAATTAAATGTATTAATAATATAATCTCATAAATAAAGACTGATTATCTGCCTTTCTTCTTTCAGAATACCTTGAGTGTAAAATGCACAAGCATATGATTTGTTATACAAGGCTTCAGTATTGCTTCAGTGGAAGGAAAAAAATTGTTTGATTCTTTTTATTCTTTGTTCTCTCGAAGAGAAGAAGAAATGAATTTGGTAGGAGTTGACAAACAAGCACATTAATGAACAATGAGAACACTATATAAGAGCATAAGGAAAGACAATTGTACGTAAGACTTAAAGTAAAGATATAAAAGAAATTCATGATGAGATGTGAACAAGGAATCTCCAAATAAAAAGCTCTTCAATCTGCGGCAATTATTGAATGTAGAAGAGCTTCAGTTGGCCTTTGTTCACACGTCCCTTATCCACATTCAGTAGTATACCCTGTCTGCTTTGTAGAGCTCTCTGTTAGACTATATGATCTATTCAGATTTTAATGATGAAATAAATATAACACTCACCTTATATGAGCCATCTAACACATCCACCACACTCAAGTGTGCCTTTCCTGAAAGGTTCCAATCTGATCCCACATGCTACAGACTTTTCAGTTCTTGAAAGGACCAACTAATGGATTCCACTGCATATTTCTCAATACTCTGCTCACAAGATTGTAAGCTCCTTGAAGATGGAGGTTGTGTTAATCTTCCCTATAATATTCTTATCTGTTCTCTTGTTAACACTTTAATAGTTTTTAACTGAGAACAGAATAGAAAACAAATGATAAAGTAAGTTCAAATTCCCAAGAAAGGTATTATTAAAACTTTAGGAACATCACAAGTTTCTAATGAAACCACAACTTTCCTATAAAGCACTCATAAGCATTCTGAAAGGTAATTATAATTTTCAACTGAGGCACTTTCTGTGACAAGAAAGTCTTCTTGGATGTATTTGGAGAAGCTGTATGTGAAGTTATAAAGCAGAGGATGTCACATATTCAATATCATCAGTTAGATTGACTGTATGTATACAAGCCTTTAAAGAAAAATTTAAGATTACCTAAATTAAGACCAGATTCCATGCATAAATTGAACATAACTGAAGCGTGTGTGTGTGTGTGTGTGTGTGTGTGTGTGTACCTTTTTGAATGTTAAAACTGTTGACAACAGGTTGACAAATAACTACTAGCTATAAGAAAACAGCTAAGAACTTACTAAGTTTTAAAAAGTAGCTATAAGTACAGGAAACAGAGATTGCATTAGACACAGAGAATAAAAGAAAATCTAGATTTCCCAATTCATAATGATTGTAGCAAACCATTAATCCATATCTCTGGACATTTTCCAATATTGTTGTTTTGTCAAATATGTTTAGTTTTGATTACATTGGATTCTATATCAAAACTGAAAGAATTATAAATCATTTTGCCTTATAAATTGATGGTGAAGTATGGACAATACCTAATTCCTAGCAAAAATCAGTCTTTTTTTGCAGTAAAATAATCTAAATATTAAAATTGCAGCTGGAAAATGGTTATTTAGAATAATTCAGAGGAAACATCCACAGATAGAACTGAATATATATATATATATATATATATATATATATATATGAATAGTTTTATATTATGGACATTTATATAAGTTCTATTTACCAGATTTGAGAGTTAAAAATCTTCTAGTTATTAAAGTCATAATTTCTGGGCAAATATATTTAAAGAATTTAGCTCAGATCTTTCAAAATAAGAAGGGATGCTGAAAGAAAGGATGATGAACAGATGATGGTGTACTGTATTGCCTTGATTATTAATAAACAGTGAGATTCTTGCCAAGTGTGAACTAATTAGTAGTGTGCAATGTGTATATGGTACTCAAGACTAGGATATTTGGTAACCAGAAAATCAACATAATTTGAACTCACTACTTTGTTTTCTTCATAGAAGGTTTTTGTTTATTTATGTTATTTCCTCATCTATATGACTGGTATAAGCCTGGAAATCACATATTTCTTCTTTATGTTAAAACCATTATAGAGGTTGAAGGACAGTTGTTTTATTATTAAGACAACATAAAACACACTTTTATTTTTAACTTTTTATGAAAATACATTCATATTTTATTGACAAAGGCAGAAATTTTAGACTGTATATGGAGCTGAGCATAAGATATAGTGGATGGCATAAACCTAAAGAAGAGTACAAATATATGAAAAATTCATATATTTTTCATGAGTTGAAAATGTAACTAAGTAGTAGAGTACTTGCCTAATGTGCAAGACACTCTGGGTTCAATCCCTAACATTATAAGTTCTCATCTTTCTGTTTTTTAGTGTTTACCCTAAGAAAACTTCTTTTCTTAGTGACTAAGAGCCTGCTGATTTCAGCAATGTTTTACGGAGGAGGATTTGTTATACTACTGTAGATACAAATGTCAAATTAAGTTGAATTTCTCTTTTTTTGTTGTTTTTTTATTTTTATTTATTTATTTATTTTTATTAAAAGTTTCCACTTCCTCCACTCCTCCCATACCCCCCCCTCCCCCAACTCCCCCTCGCCTTCCCTCTCTAGTCCAAAGAGCAGTCAGGGTTCCCCGCCCTGTGGGAAGACCAAAGTCCTCCCCACTCCATCCAAGTCTAGGAAGGTGAGCATCCAAACAGACTAGGCTCCAACAAAGCCAGTACATGCAGTAGAATCAAAACCCAGTGCCATTGTCCTTGGCTTCTCAGTCAGCCCTCCTTGTCAAGCACATTCACAGAGTCAGGTTTGATCACATGCTCCATCAGTCCCAGTCCAGCTGGCCTTGGTGAGCTCCCATTAGATCAGCCCCACCATCTCAATGGGTGGGCACACCCCTCGCAGTCCTGACTTCCTTGCTCATGTTCTCCCTCCTCTGCTCCTCATTTGGACCTTGGGAGCTCAGTCCAATGATCCTATGTGGATCTCTGTCTCTATCTGCATCCATTGCCAGATGAAGGTTCTATGGTGATATGCAAGATACTCATTAGTGTGGCTATAGGATAAGGACAGTTCAAGTGCCCTCTCCTCAGCTGCCCCAGGAACAAGCTGGGGACATCTCCTTGGACACCTGGGAACCCCACTAGAGTCAAGTCTCCTGCAAACCCTAAAATGGCTCCTTTAATTAAGATATCTACTTCCTTGTTCCCATATCCACCCTTACTCCATCCCAACCATCCCATTCCTCCAAGCTCTCCCCATCCTCCCCGTCTCCCGTCTCTCTCCCCATCTCCCCTCACCCCCACCCCACCCCCATTCCCATGCTCCCAACTTTTGCCTGGCAATCTTGTCTACTTCCAATATCCAGGAGGATAACTATATGTTTTTCTTTGGTTTTACATTCTTATGTAGCTTCTATAGGATCACAAATTATAGGCTCAATGATATTTATTTATTTCTAGAATCCACTTATGAGTGAGAACATACCATATTCATCTTTTTGGGACTGGGTTACCTCACTCAGGATATTGTTTTCTATTTCCATCCATTTGCATGCAAAATTCAAGATATCATAGTTTTTTACCGCTGAGTAGTACTCTAATGCGTATATATTCCACACTGTCTTGACTGATTCTTTCATTGAGGGGCATCTATGTGGTTTGGTAGGATCAACATAGTTAAAATTCTATTCTACCAAAGGCATCTATAAATTCAATGCAATCCCCATTAAAATCCCAACAAAATTCTTCACAGACCTTGAGAGAACAATAATCAACTTTATATGGAAAAACAAAAAACCCAGGATAGCCAAAACAATCTTATACAATAAAGGAACTTCTGGAGGCATTTCCATCCCTGACTTCAAACTCTATTACAGAGCTACAATAATGAAAACAGCTTGGTATTGGCATTAAAAGAGAAGTCGACCAATGGAACCAAATAGAAGATCTGGATCTTAACCCACAAACCTATGAACACCCGATTTTCGACAAAGGAGCTAAAAGTATGCAATGGAAGAAAGAATGTATCTTCAACAAATGATGCTGTCAGAACTGGATGTCAACCTGTAGAAGAATGAAAATAGATCCATATCTATCACTGTGCACAAAACTCAAGTCCAAAAGGATTAAAGACCTCAATATTAACTTGAACATACTGAACCTGATAGAAGAGAAAGTGGAAAGTAGTCTACAACACATGGATATAGGAGACAACTTCCTACATAGAACCCCAGTAACACAGACAAAAAAAAGCAACATTGAATAAAATGTTTAGGGACCTCCTAAAACTGAGCGGCTTCTGTAAAGCAAAGGACACTGTCATTAAGACAAAAAGGCAACCTATGGATTGGTAGAAGATTTTCACCAACCCCGCATCAGACAAAGGTCTAATCTCCAAAATATATAAAGAACTCAAGAAACTAGACTTTAAAATTCTAATTAACCCAATTGAAAAGTGGGGCACTGAACTGAACAGAAAATTCTCAACAGAAGAAGTTCAAATGGCCAAAAGACACTTAAGGTCATGCTCAACCTCCTTAGCGATCAGAGAAATGCAAATCAAAACAACTTTGAGATACAATTTTACACCTGTCAGAATGGCTAAAATCAAAAACACCAATAATAGCCTTTGCTGGAGAGGATGTGGAGTAAGGAGAACACTCATCCATTGCTGGTGGGAATGCAAACTTGTGCAACCACTTTGGAAATCAGTGTGGTGGTTTCTCAGGAAATTCGGGATCAACCTACCCTAGGATCCAGCAATATCACTCTTGGGAATATACCCAAGAGATATCCAATCATACTACTAAAGGATTTGTTCAACTATGTTCATAGCAGCATTGTTTGTAATAGTTAGAACCTTAAGTTGAATTTCTTAAGACATTTACTTTCAATAGATTAATACCATTGTATTTGTTTAACTTTGATTTCTTGCTTCTCCTTAGACCATGGGTGGGGAATAAGATGGCATTTAAGGAAATGCTGCTCTCTGTAAATGTGATTGATTACCTAATTAACTGATTTGTTGGTTAAGTGAGTAATAAAGAAGGCTTTGAGATCTGGCAAACCTGACTTGCATTCAACTCAACAATATCCTGACAAAATACTCCCTAAACATTTCTTAAGAATTTTTCTTAATCTTATCCATTTCCTTTCTTTTCTTTTTCTTTCATTATTTTACACATAAAATTGAGATGTTCATAGTACCAATTTTCTTTATCAAAAATTAAATTTGTTCTTTAACAATGTTGCTCACATACATTATGCATTCTAATTTTTTGCATTCCCGCTCTCTCTTATCTTACTCTCACTCTTCCTATGAACTTTCCATCATTCTTGCAAATGCTTTCCTACATTCATATTTTTGTGTTTTGTGATTCACTGTCTACTAAGCCTGGTACACCTAATAGTTGGTACACATCTCAAGATAATTACTTCTTTCCCAGAATCTATCAGTAGCTTATAGTTCAGCATGGTGGATCCCAAGGGCTCCTTTCTTATCCACTTTACTATTGATACCTAGTGCTGGTAACTGTGACTTCTTAAGCTCAGAATGGCAGTTGTCTATAAAATGTCATTCTACACCACTTCTTTGCATCTTATGGCTCTTTTGCTCTTTCTGTCCCCTCTTTTGTAATGTCTCTTGAACCTTAAAAGGGGTGGCAGTATAAGTTCTTTATTGCTAAGCCATCAGCTGTCACTTGTTTCAAATGTGACATATGATCATTCATGTAAAGCCATGAAATTTTTTTCCTTTACACCCCAAAGAGTCTTTTATAATTAAGGCTTTATGGTATAAATATACATATTTAGAAGGAATTTTGTTGCTATGATAATTAAGTTAACGAACAGTAGTAAGTTTCACCTTGGCTCTGTGATTTTTTTTTTCCTTAGCTGGATGTTTTTGAGCAGGTTTACAGTACCTGACATGTATTTTCTTCTGTGGACCAGGGCTTGAATTGAATCAGAGAGCGATGGTTGCTTCTATAACACTGTGCCACTGTTGTAACAGTAGGAGTATCTTGCCTGGTAGGTTGGTATTATGGAATGCAATATTCACTAAAGGATATGGCTATAGATAACTTTACATCTGCACCATTCTCTCACTATGAAAGCTCCTGTTCTATTTTTCAGATTCCTTTAACATAAAAAAGATAGAATGTGTTTTTATTTTAGCTAATAAAACATGAGAAAAATAATCTGTTGGGACAATGTTTTTTTTCTCTCTTTCTTACACAGGAATGATTGATTCTGTTCTTTCTTTTTACATCGCATCTTTGAATATAGTGTTATTCCTTTGAAAGAGGGTTAAGTGCCAATAAGCATGAAGGTGAAAAGTGTAGAAATATAGCAAAGTATATAGGTGCAGGCTGCTCATTTGTTCCCGGCCACTCAGACACAAAACAATTACACAAAAACTGTATTATTTAAAACACTGTTTGGCCAATAGCTTAAGTGTATTGCTAGCTAGCTCTTATATCTTAAATTAGCCCATTTCCATTATTGTATATTTTATCACAAAATGGTTTATCAATAAAGTCCCCAAGCGTCTTTCTACTTTGGTGATGGCTACATGGCATCCCCTAACTCCACATACTCTCTTTTGACATCTCTGTTTGGATCCCTCCCCCAGCTTTACTCTGTTAAGCCATTGACCAAAAGTAGCTTTGTTCATTAACCAATAAAAACTACACATATACAGATTGACTTCTCACTCCATTATGAGAGGCTGTGGATTCATTCTGGCTTAAGAAAAATCAAGTTTGACCAAGTAAGACCCCCTGAAAAATCTCCAATAGGAGCAGATGGCCCAGATGATTCAACATTTCAGAGGACCTCTGTTGGAGTTTCCTCTGAGTTCTACATCCAGAATAGCCTCAAGACTGATACCCGAGATGATCAAACCTCACAGAATATTTCAGTCAGAATTTGACCATAATTCTAAATTTTCTTTATGTCCCCATGAGATTATCAGTGCCCCCAATCACCAGGAAGCAGCCTGGGAAATTATGCTCATATTGCCCCCCCCACAATGGCTTATAGATGTTTATCTTTGTTTAAAGAATTGGTTACAAATTGTTATGGATAGTGGTCAGGATAAAACTAAACAAAGGAGATTATATTCAGAGTTCTTGTTTAGAAAAAAAAGTGGGGTACTGTGAGACAATGATCTTGTACCCTATAAAGGTTTGTCACTTGCATTGGTTTAATAAAACACTGACTGGCCAGTAGTCAGGCAGGAGGTATAGGCAGGGTGACCAGAATAGGACAATCTGGGAAGAGGAAAGGCTGAGTCTGTAGTCATCACTCAGATACAGGAATCAAGATGAGAATGACTCACCGATAAAAGGTACCAAGCCATGCAGCTAACACATACAAGAATTATGGGTTAGTGAAAGAGTTAACTAATAAGAAGCCTGAGCTAATAGGCCAACCAGTTTATAATTAATGTAGTCCTCTGTGTGTTTCTTTGGGACTGAACAGCTTCAGGACTGATCAGGACAAAAACCTCTGTCAACAATTGTAGTTTATAGAAAAAACAGAATATCAAAAGAAAACTTTGTCTCTGCTCACTTTGCTGAGAAGTTCCAACACCCATTTGGCAACTCCTTCCAGATGTCTCCTTATGATTTAGATGGCTATGCTACACAAGCTGATGTAAATCAGGTGTTCCTCCCCATTATCCTTAAGACTTTCTGCAGTGTGAATTTCCTCATTTTAAACATTCCTTATTTATTTGAGTCAAATATAATTTCCTAAATTATTTGAAATGGCTAATTATTTAATAGAAAATTTGAAAATTTAATAGATAAAAATCATTTATCTAAAATTTACTTCCAAGAAAGATATGTACTAAAAGTTGCTCCACATAATCTTAAGACTTTTGGGAAATTACAATTTGTAAATAACACTTCCTATGTGTATATTTATATAAGATTCCTACAAGAATATTTTCACAATTATATATAAATATAGGTATAAGAATATCTACCACAATATTGTCTGCAATAGTTCAAAATGGAAATAACATAATAATGAAAATGTACTTGAACTTAAGACATGTCTGGATAGTAAAGCATTATATAAATAGTAGGAAAGTACCAAAACTAAAGAAGCACTAAGTCAGGGCATAATATCTCCTGTAATCTTGCTGTATAAGCTGCCATTTTGTTCATAGGAATTTTATGAAGTGCTGAGTGCACAGTTCTACAGAATGACACAGATATGTCAATATCCACCTCAGTGAAATCACTTATGTGAGGCCTGTGGAAGTCATACATCAATGCTTTCTAGTTAGTCATTCGGATTTCTAGCAGAATTTTTCACTTACAGGTGAAGGAACAATCTGAATTCATCTCCAAAAGCCATTGGCTCCAGGTTGAATTATAATGAACATAGGACCTGGTTGAAATAAACTAGACAAAAATCTCTTCATAGACCTAGAAGGTGGGCTCAAAGTCATACCACTAGCTGAGGAGCAATTGATAAGTATAGATGCTGGGAGAGAGATAATTAGTTTTTTGTTTTATTTTGTGGTGAGTCCCCTGGGGAGGATAATCACACACATATAAATATACAAGCAGCAGAAATTGAACTCATTGTACATTTTTAAACTTGAGAACAAAAATTTAGGTGGGTGTGATATGGGAGTTATATCTGAGAAGGGTTAGAAATTTAGTTAGGTGTGGTATGAGGGTGACATCTCAGAAGAGTTAGAAATAGGAATGAATGCGATCGAAATATATGAATATCAAATTTCTAAAAATTAAATTAAATATTTTAAAAATGAGTACATAAGACTGGGAGATTGTTGTTTTACACTCTATAGAGTACCATATAATAAATATTTGGTATTTATTATTGAGATAAGATTCCTGTGTCTAGAAAACTGTCATGTGTTCAATTTGTAAGCAGTATTTCAGACACATAATGAAGATTTGTCACTAATATAAAAACATTACATTTTTCCCAAATGTGGTCACTAAACATATGTTTGCTCATGAGTCAGTGTTGAGTTCCTTGCAAACTGATGGTGAAATATGTACATTTTACCCTGTAGAAAACTTTCAATCTTATTTTGGCCCAAAATGTTCCAAATAGGTCTTCTACTTACTTATAATGGCCGTAGAACAAACAAAATCAAATCTCTGCCTTTCTTTCTTTTTTTCTTTCTTCCTTCCTTCTTTCTTTCTTTCTTTCTTTCTTTCTTCTCTCTCTCCTTCTTTCTCTCTCTGTCACCCTCCCTTCCATCCTTCTCTCCCCCAAGTAATCTTATTTTGTATTCTCACAGTTCTGCTGTTTTTAGGAAGACATCCTCCATATGAATCTACCAGAATGAATTTATGTGCAGACTAAAGTATTAAAAATATAAATATTCCCTTAAGATACAATAACTTCTGCCTCAAAATATTTGATACCTTGTGAAAATAGTTCACTAGCAGGGTGGTGATCTTGAATACATTTAATTCCTGTAACCACAACACGATGGAGTCAGAGGCAAGTTCATCTCTGAGTTTGAGGCCAGCCTCGTCTACAGAGTGAGTTCCAGGATATCCAGGGATACACAGAGAAACCCTTAATTATAATTAATCTTAGTTATATAATCAGGACTTGTGTCTATTATTTCATATTATCTGAAAGGAGGAAAGAAATACATGTTTTTGATAAGGTGAAGAACAAAGAGAACCTTCAAATCCTTTTCAGGATATGTGCCCAGACAGAGAGGAATACAGGTTGATAGATACACCCTTAGTTTACGAGGAGACAAATCAGGAATCTGGAGTATTATAGGATGTGCCAGAGTATTTATTTGTCTCAAAGGTTTCACTCACGATGTGAAATTAACAAAAACATAAAAAACTAACATGGCAAATCTCTATAAGTAAAACTGAAAGAAGAAATCTAAGAATTTGATCTCATTGAATTAAAGATATTTCTCATCCCACTGCCTCAGTTTCTGTTTCTTAGGACTGTTAGGAGCAGAACCAGAACATGTGCTGTTTAGTTTTTCTTCCTCAGTTCTGGTTTGTTACCTCAGGCATCTTCACTGGTGTGTATGTTTACCTCCCTTTTTAAAAAAAACTTAGTCTGCAAAGTCATTTATGATAATTTTCCTTTTAGCTTAGTCTCACAAAATCTATTATTTGAAAACTGGAATAGCACACCACGTTCTCCCTCTGCCTGTGCTGCGTAAGCAGTTTGAAAGATGACAGATCAAAGATGAGACTGAATTCATAATTATTGTGACATGTAGTTGGTTGATAGTGTAGACACACACAATTAAGGAAATATGCCTGATCAAGCTAAGCAGTTTATGGAGGACTTGGATAGGAGTAAAGTGTGCAGAGTTACAAGATGCATAAACTTCTTTTTGCTTCCTCAAATGTCACTGTCTGTGATTGTCTTCCAGTTCCTGAACACTGTTTGTCTCATGCATAATAATTTCCTTATTTCCCAACCCCCGCCCCATTCTGGAACAGCTTTGCCTTTTCAACTCATTACTGTTCCCACCATTTAATAAGAAGGTTTTGCTGGGATTTCTAATCGAAAACTTGCTTTTATCTTTCTTCATGAAAGAATTGAAATGGCTTCTTTCAGGTTGCTGGAGCCTCTAGGGAGATAAGGACCCTGCGGTTAACAGGATGAGAGATTTTTGTTTAGAAATTTTTATTTAGACAATGAAAAATGACCTCTGTAAACTCAAAGCTATCTTATTTTGGGGCTTTAGGCTTCTGGCAGATAAATCAATTGGGCCCTAGGGACAGCAAGGAAAAACCTTTGCAGTAACTGTGTCAGGGCAACGCCATAGATTTGTTGTGAGTATGCAGTTGTGTGGAATATAGAATGCACTTAAAAATAAATATCATTTTATTTTCTATTAAATATTCAGGATCTGGATTCTCCTCCTTTCAGCTGTTGTAAGAAACATTTCTTTTTGAGGCAAGCGAGAAAAAGCAGATTTTTTAATGTTTGAACTATGTGGCTATTATTGGGGATTTTGATTTTGACTTTTTAATTATTTACCTTGTGCTTTTTAATGGAGCCTTTTAGACAGAAATTCTCAAAGTTACATCCTCCTCTTTCAAAAATTCAGTATTATAAAAAGGCTTCTTTTTGGGTAGACAATTTCACTGTTAGCTAAATAATAGAATAGTAGGCCATGTAAAATATGCTTTGCAGATTGCTGACACATTTTTCACACCTGTTCATCGGCTCGAGGAGCTGAGCAGAGCCTCACAGCATGAATTTGCACTGCGTGTTCTCTCCGAAGGAAGGATGTTGCACTTGGCTATCTGCTTTCTTACCTGTGTCATGTAGAGTGCAGAGTCAAGGTGAAAAGTTATGCAGAATAACCTGCAAATTTGACAAAGGAGGAAAAAAAAGAGCCACAGGAGACAAATCCTCAACTAACATGGATGGATTTGCAGTTGTTAGAGGTGGGACTGGTGATCAGCTTAGCAAAGGCGCAGTTTTGAAGGGGTTCTTTCCCCCATTTTACAGGAAAATATGGGTGATGGTTTACCATGTCTTTAAGACGATGACACAAGCTAACATAATTCATATGATGGGAAATGACAGTGTTTGGAGTGCACAATACATTAAGCAGCGAGAGAGACAGAGTGAGCTTCAGGAGGTGACCCAGGAATGCCAGAAAACATAAATCCTGTTGTTTGTTGATCTTCAATTTGACTGGCAAGCTGAGAGTGAGAACAGTCTGTTTAATCAATGTCATCATTTTATTATAAAAAAAAATGCTGCTTTTCATTTTCTTCCCCTTTCCCAAGGTTTGCTGTGCTAGTTCCTAGTCAAAATTAATGTGTAAATATTATTTTATTTTTTTTATACATCCTTCAATTTAGAAACCTGAATTTCAAAAAAATCTGAAACATTTGACAGTTTCTAAGTATACATGAGTTGACTGCAGCACCATGATGTTTCTTAGCAATCAAAAGTAGTTTTCTGCTCTAGGAGACACTAAAATAAGTTAAATATCATGTATATTGTATCTTAATTATAATTTTAAAATGAATGACATTATATCAATCTCAAAATATTGTGAGAAAAGCAGTATATTCTATATTTAAGGAACATATATAATAGATATAATGAATGGTTTTATGAATACCAACCCATGCAACCAGAATCTGCATATATGCATTTATTCCTTGCAGAATATATAAAATAATATAATTAATATAATATATTACTAACCACTGAGCAACCAGAAACTTAGACATATTGGTTGTTCTATTAATAAATGGTATAATATTTTATTAATAGCCTGCTCTTATTACCTGTGACGAGCGCACAGTGTCCTTTTAGTAAATACAGGGATCCCATTGCTTCTCATTATCAATGCAAAAGGTTTACTAAAGTATCTGTGATCATCTATGATTCTTATTAAATTTCTTATAGTATTTAAAAGTCTATAAATTTAAATATAAGGACATAACGCATTATTGGATCAAAATAACAATATAATGTCACCTTTCATTTAAAATTATATATTGCACCTTAATATTTGGTTCAACTATAAATCAAGGTTTACCATATACCCAGGATCATATTACCTACTACTCTTATACCTTGTGTGTCCATGTATCTCAGGTTCTTTATAAATACACATCTAGAAAACATTGGTGCCTATCCCAATAGTCATCAGTGAGTATTCATCCAGAAGCTAGTGAAAATAGATGCAAAGAGCCACAGCTAAACATTAGGTAGAGCTCTGGGAAAGCTGTGGAAGAGAGGGAAAAAGGATTGTAGGAGCAAGAGGGGTCAAGGACAAGACTAGGAAACCCAAAGGAACAACAAATCTGAGTTCAAAGGGATTCACTTACATTTGGAGAGTCTGCGTGAGACTGAACTATTCAATCTACATATGTGTGACAGTTGTGTAGCTTGTTCTTCTTGTAGGACTCCTAACAGTGGGAGCAGGGACTGTCTCTGGCTCTTTTCGCAGGATTTTGGGACCCTGTTCCTCACACTGGGTTTCCTTGCCCAGTTTTAATACAGGGGGAGGTCTTACTGCACCTTGATATGCCATGTTCTGTTGATACCTGGGGGAGGGTATGGAGAGGATTAAAGGAGTTGATGGGGAGTGGTGGTAACAGAAGGTGATGGGGGAGGGACTGGAAAGAGAGGAGGGAGGGAAAACTGTGGTTGGGATGTAAAATAAACAAATAAATATTAAAAAATAAAATTATAAAACCAGAAAAGAATAAACTTACTTGAAACCAGTAGAAAATCATTTATGTTATTGATTTCAATTTTAAATTCAACTAAATTTATTGTCAGATTACAATACAAATAACAGAACCAATAATCTATTATACTGACACTTATGGTATTTAGTTGCAATTGATAATGAATAGCTCATAAAAATTGTTTAAACAATTTCATTGGAGACTTTTTGAAAAATTCGTTTCTCATGAACACTGAAAATGACATGTGACCAATTCTATTTATAACTACACATAATTTCCATGTTTATAAAATATCACTCTTTTTTGCTTTCTGAAAAATAATAAATTCAAAGATAGTATGCCCCAAACTAAAATCCAGTTGCTAAGGTCACAATGCTATTTCTCAAGGTAAATCACACTGCTGTCAGATGGATTCTAGATGTTTAGTCAAGATTTACTTCTATGCTTATTTGCTTTTCAAAAAAAAATGAACACATCCAAAATATCTATGAAGAAGCATGAAAAAGACTCTCTTAAAGGAACACAGATGACATAAAATTGTATACATCATTAGTGGTGTTTAGCTCAATGCCCCCTACAATAGGTCACAATTCATGGTGTTTTGAAAATTAGTTGAATAAGGCAACAGTAGGAAGAGAGAGATACAATGGCAAGAGGCAATAGAAGAATGTCATAGAACCAGTTTATTACTTATTAGTGTAGGACCAAACAAACTATTAAAAGAAAAAACAACTCCTTGAGGCACTGTTTTACAGTATTTAATGCATGTAATAACCAGATTGTGTAATTAGTTAGTCTCAGTTTAAACACTTAATTTAAAATATTAGACTAGTATATGAAATGTTTTGAAGACATTTTCATCAAATGTCTCATATTTTTGTCTTTTCACTTTTATTGTTAAAATTATTTTTCTGATTAAAATTTAATTATTTTTTCACACTCTTCCCTTCAAAAACTTTCATACATTCCTCTTTATTTTTTTCAAATTCATGACCATTTTTGTTAATTATTGTTTCATTCATATATGCTCCATATATACATATATATTCCTAAATACAACCTACTCAGTCTGTATAATGTTATTTGTATGTGTGATATCTTGGTTGAACAGTTAGTATTGGATAACCCTTTGATGTACTTTTTCTTTGGGAAGAATCCTTATCCAATGCTCAGCATTTTTTGGTTGCCTGTAGTTCTTTGTGGAGGGTTGAAGTCTCTTGATGTCCCTAGTTCTAGCCACTTTAGCTTGTCTGCTATTGTCCTTTATTCAGCTCGTGGTTAGGGAATCATGTTGGTGACATGTTACTGGTGTAGATTCTAACAGTACTAGGAGACACAATCTCACAGCAAACTCTTACCCTCTGGCTCTTAGAATCTTTCCATCCCCTCTTCTGCAACATTGCTGAAGATACCATGTATGTCAGGCACAGTACACAGAGATCCTTGAAGTGGAATTTACACGAAAGTCTCCTCCCTGAGGACTTCCTTTCATGACACCTTCAGACACAATTCAAACTTTCAAGAGAAAGAAGTAACCAACTGTACTATCCAACCATGACTCCAGTGAACCGCAACTATGAGCAGAGTGGGAGAATAACCCTAAGAGTACAATAGTAGCACAAGTAATCTTGTCAGCAATCAGCAAGTTTTTAATTGATCCTTAATACCTGCATAACATGAAGAAAATCATACCTAGTATTAGAAGTCTAACTAATTACTTATGTTAGTGATATCATGGATTTTGAAGGAAAACTTACATCTATAACTGTGATAAGCCATCATAATTCCAAACTACGGTCTAAATATTTATCTTTATATCACAGATAAATATAGTCCTCATTCTTCATTAAGGGAATTTCTCTTTGTAATAGAGAACTTAGAAAACCACAACCAAACAAAATGCAGAGTTGTGAAGTTGAGTTCCAAAGGCTACATCTAAAAAGCAACCCCCACACCTAGGGATCAATATTTAAAACAAGAACAAAAGCAAAGAAACAAAACACAAAAGCAAACAAAAAATTGAAAAAGATACCAGAAATGGAAAAGGAAACTATTTAAAGTTAAGAGAAAGCAGTGAGTAAAAAAATTAATAGTAAATGGTGGCACCATTATGTTGATGATCACAAACCTCTAACAAGTAAGTGTCATCTGAAACTGGTGGCACATCTTTCTGAACATATTGAAAATTGTTATTCACAGAGATTCATTCACAAAGAAATGCATGGTTTTGGAAAAAATACAACATACCACCACAGCATCACAAAACAACTAGAGCTGCTACTGTCCAACACTTGAGCTTCAATGGAAAGAGGAAATCGAGTAACCAGAATCGAAGCAGAGCATAAAAGATAGAAAAAGTTGTATAGCATGGCCAACTGAGATCTGACACAACATGGGAAGAGATTAAATAAATCCCTAGACCTCAACCCTTTATGTTTCTAGCTTAGTTATTATGTGAAACCCAACTCTAATCTATGAGTACTTTGTTGGCGGAGAGCATCACGGGCATATGAGTGAGCAATGTGACAAGGAACCTCAATTTCTTTATAAGCCAAAATGAAATGATGCCAATGTTGAAGCAATTATTAATAACTAAAGCTTCCTTTAAAATCTTTGGTCAAATTAAAGAAAATCAGAAATAGATTTTATTTTGAGAAATGGTTAAAACATTGGAAAACAAATACTCTGAGAACTTCTGAAAGGAATATAAGAAGTTGTACCAAAACATGAAAATACAAAGTTGTGTGTGTGTGTGTGTGTGTGTGTGTGTGTGTGTTTCTCTGTGTACACCCTTGTGGCAACTGTAGCATTCTAAGTGTAGACAGATAGGGTGCAAGCGTTAAGCTAAAGGATATTCAGTTTGGAAACAAATATTTTTTTTATATATTGATTTTTATTGAGCTCTACATTTTTCTCTCTCCTCTTCTTTCCTCCCCCTCCCCATGGTCCCAATGATCCCAATTTACTTAGGAGATCTTGTCTTTTTCTACTTCCCATGTAGATTAGATCCACATATGACTCTCGTATGGTCCTCATTGTTGTCTAGGTTCTGGGATTGTCATTTGTAGGCTGATTTTCTTTGTTTTATGTTTAAAAACCAATTATGAGTGAGTACATATGATAATTGTCTTTCTGTTTCTGGGTTACTTCACTCAATATGATGTTTTCTAGCTCCATCTATCTGTCTGCAAACTCAAGATGTCATTATTTTTTTCTGCCGTGTAATACTCCATTGTGTAAATGTACCACATTATCCTTATCTATTCTTTGGTCGAGGGGAAACAAATCATATATGAACATTCTAACACATTGAGAGCATTCATGTTGCTACCTGATTTTCAACCCTTATCTGAGTCCACACCTATATTACCCAGAAATCAATGGGAAGCAGAACTTGGAAAGCAACAAAATGCTAAATGTCAATATAAGCAAGAGCTGATGCAGTACTTAGAATCAACAATGAATGCAAGTGGTAGAAGGCACAGTGAGCTTTGATGTGAAGGCAGGTTTCTGATTGGTATATGACTGGTTTTGAAATTATAGTCAGTCCAGGTGAGTGCTGCAGTGAGCACCAGGTTGAGGGCACTTTGCAAATGAAGGCTCCATGTGAGGTTTTATATATCATTGTGTTGGTTGTAAAATTTTATTAGCCTTTCCCACCGTGTCAAAAATATGTTAGGATAGTCAAGTGAATTTATGCAGGGGCCCCCAGTTTTCATTTTGCCCTAAGTTGCTATGTTACTCAGTGTTTTAGCTGTTGAATAACATTCCTTATCCACAGCTAATGAATGATATTTAATTAAAGATGAATGAGTATCTAACTTGATGCCTCCCTGTCATTTTACAAACCTGTATTACTAAGATCTGGTGGCCTTTTTACTTCCTCCTTGTTTTGTTTGTGTTTTCATATCTCTGATATTTTTGTCCCATCAGAGTTGCAATAGCAATTTTAGGGTATGATTAGGGATAGATGCATCCTCAAAAATGGCTTAAGTAAAATTCCACGAATAAACAATTGTGCAAGAAATTTTATAAAACTTTACTGAATTTTTAGTTTCCCTCATTTCCTTGATAACTTGCACTTAAATTTTTCTTGTTTCTTTTTTCAGTTTGACATAGAGCATACAAACAGACTCAAATTGGGTTACAATTTTCTAAACAGATCTAGGTGTTTCAGAAAATTTTAGTGTTGTGATGTTTTCTGAATTGCCTTTTACTTTTGAAATTTATTCTTCCAGCATTTAAAAAAATAGTTTTGTATACTGTTTTATTATAATTTAGTTTAACTTAAAACCTTGAAGTTCTCTGCAATAAATAGTGCATCAGTGCAGAATAAGTATTAATTAGTGATAATTAAAATAATACTGATGCACAAACCTAACTTAGTCATTATTTTACTTACATTACCCTTCCCTAAGGTCTAACTGGAACGGTATTGTGATATCTTAGTCTTGAAAACTGTTCTTAGATCTCTATTTTTAATGGTTGTTTAGTAAGACATAGATAATCTGAGGAGACTCTGTTGCATTATTTATTTTTCCATGACTAATATTTAAATAAAGCAAAAACTAATTTTTTGATAGGTAACTTTTATCTAAAATCCAGAACTGGCAAGTGTGTGTAGTCAAGATACACTTTTCAGAGAATCTTGAAATAGTATGTGATTTTTCTTAGAAATGTATTGCTGATTTTTAAACAAACTAGAGGCAGTGTCTTTCATATGTATTATATATTATTTATGATTTAACTTAAAACACTTTTTTTCAATAGAATATTTTACTTGGATCTTCAAATAATGCATTTCTTGAGACTGGTTCACCTACTGGTCCATATCCACATAATTCATGCTTTGCAGTCATAGACTGGGTTGACATAGAGTAATAGAAAATGATGCATTGCCTGAATTTAAAGGAACATGGACTATTTCTGGATTTGCTGTGCAGCATACGATCTGTATCACTTTTGAAACAAAGCTAACCAAGCAGACAGAGCAAAAAGATATCCATAGTATCCATTAATCAAGGTATAGTATATATACATATTTACTTTGTTTTCTTGGCATAGTTTTTAAGCCTGAAACAGAACAAAATTAGCCTTAGTAACTATTGATACTGATAATTACATCAGTGTAGTTGGAGAATTTTCCCCTGCGAAAACAAATGAAGTCTAATTTACTTGAAATCTGTTAGATACTTACTTCTTTACATACACCCCTTTATTTAAGGGTTTTCACTAAGGTGTCATTAAACTCTCTACACTGTGAGAGTGTTTTCCCAGTGTATTCATAAAGCTAACTCTACTACTTAAAAGAAAATTAATTTCAGAATAAGCTAAACGTTGATTTTATGTAATATGAATACTAAATTACTTCACTTAAACTAATATGAACAAACAAATAGAAGAATAAACTAATGCATATATGTGTGGGGGGGGGTGCTCATCTTTATAGAAAACTTCCAGTTTGACTAAAAATAAGCATTCTTTGGGCAGAACTGTTTCATGTACCTTAAAGCAGCCAGTTGTGAATTTCTGCACTCTAGAACATAATAAGCATTCTCAAAATCTAAGTTATTTTCTTTTTCCCCAAATATCTCAACATTTCAAATCCTTGAAACAATGAACACAATTTTGACGGAGAGGTTTGGGAAGTGGGGGTGGGTATGGGAGGAGTTAGGGATGAACAAGAACAAAAACACATTGAGTGAAATTCTCAACGAGTAGATGAAAATAATATTTATTTAAAAAAATATCTCTGGAAAGATGCCTAAGAGGTTAAAATATTTGGATGTGGGTTTAGTTCCCAATACCTATATGGCAGCTCTCTGCTATGCATAACTCCAGTTCCAGGAGATTCGATGCCCATTTCTGATCTCTGTGCACAGACGGTGCATATATATGCATGCAAACACAGTAATAATATTCATCAGAGAAAATAACTATATATTTTTAATTAAAAATACTTGAAGATGAGCAAGTGTTGCTCAATAGTTGAAAGTATTTATTCAGCCTAGTGCAGAGATGGGAGCATGGTCCAGATCAGAAGAAAATGTGTGTTTTTCCTACCTGCTCCTTCCTCGATGCGAGTAAAATGCCTCCAACCTCATTGAAATTAAGCATTTGTAGTGTAAAGTCTACCCTCATCTCAACTTCATTAATGCTTTGCTTTTTATACACTTTTCTGCCATCTGCATGACTTATAGCAACCATCTCTCCTAGCCATACTACCATTCCTGTCAGGCAATTACTAGGCCTTCTGGGTATTCAAAAAGCAAGCTTAGTTTTTTCCCCCCTCAAATGATTACAGTCATTCAGTACATATAACCAACTCTCAAATCTCCATTTCCACCTGTGTTGAAATTGAATCTTCACCGCAGCATTTAAGTCGCCCAAATTAAAAACCAGCCAAATACATTACATACTGCATATATCATTCACCTAGAAATAACTAACCACCCGTGATTCAACATTTCCTGTTAGCGTCACTACTTTCGTGGCTGACTACACTATACGAAGAAAGGCATGTGGGTAAGGAAGAGCGCATGTGCTTGGAGACTGATACTCAGTAATTATCTCATCTGTAGAAATGATTCCTTCTTGTGGAGAAAAAGCATTGCAGCAGCTTTGCCATATCTTCACCTCTATTTCTCGTTCCATCTCACAACCGGTTGAAAGCAGTTGAGATTGCAATATGCTGTTTTAGGTCCATGGGTGGAATTAATTTCGAACACATTTGAGATATGTTTTTTGTCCTTAATGTGTCTCTTTCATGTTATTTTGTTATTTATTTTTCTTAATAGACTTAGTAAAAAGCTCATTCAAGTCAAAGTACCCCTTTGTTTGCAGAGAAATCATAATTGAAGAAAATTGGGAATAACATTTATCTTCGCTTCTGGTCCCCTTTTATCTCCCCCTTTTGTTGTCCCTCTCCCTTTCTTCCCCACCATTTTCTCTCCTCGCATACCCACTCACACCAATACTTCTCTGCCCTGACTATACATTCACTTCCTTTCTAAATCCTCTTTCCAGTCCTTTGCTTTCATTCAAGAAACACTTATTGAACAGGTGCTATGTTGAGGTGCCTTAGAATTAGAAGCATGTTGTAGAGTATTAGTTAATGATGTGTTACATCCATTTATGCTGTGGAATATATATATATATATATATACACATATATATGCAAAGATGTGTTGCATTCTTTTATGTTGCATTTGCTTAACCCTTTGAGGCTGTGTTACTTTGCCTGCCTAAAACACCTGATTGGTTTAATAAAGATCTGAATGGCCAATAGCTAGGCAGCATAAAGGATAGGCAGGAATGGCAGTCATAGAAAATAAATAGAAGGAGAAACAAATGGGAGGAGAGATTAAAGAGCAGGATAAGGAGCAGGACTCCAGGAGCCATCCATCCAGATACACACCAAGCCTTGCATTAACAAGTAAAGAAAATAGTGGTTTTTAAACATAAAGCAAAGAAAACCAGTTCACAAATCACAATCCCAGAGAACCTAGACAACAATGATGACCCTAAGAGAGACATACATGGATCTAGTCTACATGGGAAGTAGAAAAAAACAAGATTTCCTGAGTGAATTGGGAGCCTGGGGACCTTTGGAGAGGGTTGAAGGAGAGAGAAGTAGGAAGGGGAGCAGAGAAAATGTAGAGCTCAAAAAAAAAAAAAGAAGTAAAGAAAGGTATATAGAAATAGAGACAGGTAAAAGGGCAAAAGAAAAAAATGGATGGGATAATTGTTAAGAAAAGCTAGCAAGAAACAAACCAAGCTATGCCAGGCATTCATAAGAAAGAATAAGACTCTGTATTTATTTGGGAGCTGGGTGTCAGGCCCCTAAAAGAAAAAAGATAAACATAACCAACTACAGAAGGATATTATAAAATGATTATACTTCAAGGCTAAAAAAAATGTATGAAGTCAAACTTCTCACAACAGGATTCCTGAATGAATGATCAAATTGATCTCTGATTATTGCGCCTTCTCTTGGGTTCTTTTTTCTTCTGTTGGTTTGTTTTGTCCAAATCCCAAGTGATAGCTTTTGTTTTATCTTATATTTTACTTTGTTATACTTAATAAAAATGAGTAAATTAGTGAATTAATAGAAATATTGCCACTAGGGTAAGAGTTAATAAATAAACTTTTACTTATACCTGATGAGAAAGGGAAAATCAGTTTCTCCAAGAGTGACTATGCATATCAATCACTATAGGACAGTCCTCATGTTCAGGAATAGTAGACCAATATATAGTAGATGCCACGTGTGTGTGTGTGTGTGTGTGTGTGTGTGTGTGTTTTCATTTGGCTATAATTTGGAAGGTTTTGGAGGGGCTTGGTTTTATTTTGTTCTCTTGTTTTGGTGAGTTTATTGTTGATTTAGGTTTTTGTTTGTTTTTTGAGAAAGAAATTAAAATTCTGTGGGTACGAAGCAGGAGGTAATCTAAAAGGATTTGGGGAAAGGAAAGAATATAAATAAGAGATATAATAAAAAATAAAAGTTTAAGAACCTCCCAAAAATTCTCACAATACATTTTATGGATGAGATATTTTACAGAGAAGAAAATTAAGATTGGGGAAGTTATATAATATCAGTAGAACATTTACCAAATTAATTTGGGGTCCAAATCTAGTAATTTTTAGTGTTTTATTACATATTTATTTACAAGATGACTTGAAATTCAAATCTAGAGAGTCCTGAAATCAAAATCTTGGCACTGAAAGAGAGTGGAGAAATGAATTGAGAAATTGAAGCAGCAAGTCTATCCAGAGGGCAGGAAAGACCTTGGATTTTGTGAAATAAGTTTATGTGAGTTGATATTTGAGTGTGTAGAGTATTATGCCATATTCATCCTAAAGTCCTTAAATCTATGAAAGATGGGAAATCACTTTTGTACTTTTCTAAGAAGGTGGGAAGATGAGATTTATACCCTCCAAACTTTCTCACCTTCCCACCTTCATAACCACCAATGTTCTAATATGCTACCTCCTTCTCTTCCTCTCTGTCCCTCTCTTCCTTTTTCTCTTTCTCTCTTCTCCTCTTTTTTGTCCTCCTCCTCCTCCTCCTCCTCCTCCTCTTCCTCCTCCTCCTCCTCCTCCTCCTCCTCCTCCTCCTCCTCCTCCTCCAAAAACCAGCCTACAATTCACAATCCCAGAGAACCTAGACAATAATGAGGACCCTAAGAAAGTCATAAGTGGATCTAAGCTACATGGGGCATAGAAAAATACAAGATCACCTGAGTAAATTGGGACCATGAGGACCTTGGAAGAGGGTAGAAGAGGAGGGGAGAGGTTGGGAGGGGAGCAAAGAAAAATATAGTTCAATAAAAACAATAAAAAAGAGAGAGGGTGTCAACTGAACAGTGGCAGATGGAGGTGAAGTGTGTTCAGAATGTTACTTAGTAGGCATGTGGAAAGTGAGCAGAAGAAACAGACTGAACGCAAAGCAGTCTGGGGCCAAACTGTATTATGTTCGTCTACATGAAGCCATGGACTGATAGGCCATTTTACTCTTCAGCTTTTTTGGGATTTCATAAATTTTAAATATAACTGTACCTGGATGAGTCTTAAAGTATTTTTCATTAAAGTATTTCAAACTAATCTATCTCTTAAAGAAAACTGTGTGAAAATTTAGAAAAAATAAAGAAGAAGAAGTATACTTAAATAGGCTTGGGTTTAGGTGCCCACCTTTAGCAAAACTAGCTCCATCACATAACCATTTCCTCTTTCTGTTTCATATTCTTCAGGATGGAAAATATATGTGAGGCTTCTTTGATTGTTCCTTCCTCTTTCCATTGTTCTTTCTTCTGTGAAAAAAATTGAAATAAGTGTAATTATAATGCATGCATTCCTTTCAACCTTCTTTATTCACATATTAAATACATTCACCATTAGGGACAATTCAATTAATGCAGCCTTGGATATACATGGAAACATGGGACACTTTATAAGAAGTTTATTGTCCTCATCAATAGGAAAATATGAAGACCTAATGTTCATTACTGTTTGTGTAGTATCTTTTATGAATATAAATGTTAGTAGATGAAAATTGGCATATATATATCTATAATTGTAAGTCACACAAACTAGTTCATATTTTAGTTTTATTTAATAAATAAAA
This sequence comes from Microtus oregoni, assembly GCF_018167655.1. NCBI lineage: Eukaryota > Metazoa > Chordata > Mammalia > Rodentia > Cricetidae > Microtus > Microtus oregoni. Next base: position 21,248,527 of record NW_024543076.1, read on the forward strand.
ACATTTGCTACATACTTCTATTCACATATTTGCAAAATGCTGATTTTATTCTAATTTTCACAGAATTCTATAAGGAGATAATAATTATAATACATTACCTCTTACTTTAATGTTTTCCCTGTGAAGTCATTCTATATTATATAATATTCTTGAAAACAACAAGCCACTAAAAATTTAAAGATAGTCTCCTTCTGGCAAGAAGAATTTCTTCAGAAGTAGAACCTTTTCCAAACATATTAATATTTTCAAAAAGATGATAACCATATCAGGGATTAGACTGTCTCTAGGGTTGAAACTATAATCTCGTAAATAACTTCAACAGAGGATCAGTTTCTCCCTGAACAGGAAACCTGCTCATGAGGGAATCCCACAGACACACATTGCTTCAAAGCCAGGACCATTAAACACGTCAGATCTTCAAAGTGGGAAACATGCCACCCCTTAGCAAAATGAAGCCCTTTAAAGTAGGAGCCCAACAGCATTCTAAGAATTCTGAAGGAAAACTCCCGAAGCTTCACAAACACTGCTTCTAAGACCCAGTCCTTAGATTTTAATTTTAACGTGTTATGCAGATGGCATATAAGCAACTTTTTTGATAGACTGTATTTTTTAGAGCAGTTTTAGAATCCTAGCAAAATTTAGGAGAAATAGAGAGATTTCTTTTTATACCCCTGCCTCTACAAATGCATAATCTTCCTCATTATCTGCCTCCCCTACTAGAATGGTGCATTTCTTAAAATTGATGACCCTTCACTGATACATGTTTTTCACCCTAAACCCATGTTGTGTGTTCTATTGGTTTGGGGGTGGGTGGGAGAGAATGACCTGTATAAAGTCCTTAGTTCTACCAACCATAACTGTTACCATCCAATCCTGTGGCAAACATGAATCTTTCGTGATCTCCAAAGATGTTTCTTTGGTTTCTTGTTTGTTTTGTTTTTGTTTCTAATTTGTTAAATAGTTTAATTCAAGCTGTATGTGGAATTTTCATATTGGATTACTCACTTAGTCATATACAACTAAGGTTCCTCTATGCATTTCCATAGCTTTGCAGCTCATGTGTTTTAGCACAAAGAAAAATCCCACTGTCCAGATAAGTAGCAGTAGTTTTTATTTAATGGCTTACTTAAGACTGTTTTCTTTTGTATTGTGAATAAAAATGCTATGAAATTCATGTCCAATTTCTCTTGTTCATTTACAGCTTTTCAGCTTCTTGGGTAATGATCAGTAAATCACAAGGTGATGGTATGCTTAAGTTTTGAAACAAATTACAGACTATGTTGCAACGGGACTGTGCCTTTTGCTTTCCAATCAGCAATGGATAAAATCTTCTATTCTCTCTTTTATTGTTGATATTGGGTGGATTTTATTTTCTAAGTGCTGGCCCTAGTAATGGGTATGTTACAAAAATCTCATTTTTGCCTTAATTGGCATTTCTATGATGACAGGTTTTGCTTCTTTTTGGAGACCAGGGCTACAACCCAGCATGTATCTGACCAGTGACAGGTGCTCCATTTCGGAGCTATACTCTCAACCCTTGAAACACCTTTTGAGCTGTGTGTCTGACATATTTTTAACTCCTCTAATTGAGCTTTTTTTTCTTACTTCTGAATTTTTTAGGGTATCTGTATATTTCCTATGGGTGTACTTTATATGCTTTTAGAAAATACATTTCCCAAATCTCTTATGTGATCTATATGTCTACACATTCCCCATCATATGTTATAGGATTATGGACACTTCATTGTATGCTTTAAAGTTGGAATTTTTAAGTTTCTTTGTGTTTCTACTTCAGTACCATGTTGGCTATTCCAGATGCTTTTCCTTACCACATAAACAGTGTAATAAACATATTTGCTAAGTATGTATAAATAACATGCTGATATTTGTATTAAGATTTTATAGCTTCTATAGATCAAATCGAGAAAACCTGTCTTCAGGTCTAATTTTATTTTGAAGTGTTTGCATTTAGCTCATACTATTTTAACTGATAGCAAAATGTTAGAAAATCTAATTATCAGTTTCAAAAGCCTTAATATAAAAATCGGCATCAAAAGCTTAGTATTTATATTCCTTAATATAAAACAAAGATCTGGAAGAAGTAATTAAAAATGGTGTGCAGAACTATAAGGATAGTTTCATTATCCAACTGACTCGGTCCCTATTATGTATGATTGAACATAGATGCATAGCAGCTAGAAGAACACAGTCTTTGGCAAAAACGTTAGTCATCTTGATTAACTCTTCTATTTAGGCAAAATGTTCATCTGATTCATTTCCTTGATAGCAACATTGTGTGATGTTCTGTGAGAAGTGACGAGTGCTCATCCATCATCACCACAGCTATCGATGTTATCAATTATGTGTTTGACACTATTTTCTACTTCAGATTTGTGTGCTACCAGACAACAGATACTTTTTGTCTGAAGCCCAAATTTCAATAACTTGTGAGATTAGATGAAACTAATGTGGTAAATTTATATTAATCGAGTGTCTAAGAGAAGCTACTGAAATATATGGATATTAAGTTAAAATATGGATATCTTTATTTTTTTCTTTTAAATTATCCATATATATATATATACTCTAGAAATTGTTCACGGTATAACTGAAACTCCTTCCTATGATGTTCTATTTCTAAAGTTATTTGGATAGTTTATTCAGAAGGTATTAATTTTAAAATAATGAGTATCGGAAGTTTGCTGTGTTAAATGTATTTATATCTGTAAAATCTTAATGCTTTTCTATAGCTAGATGGGAGGTAGAGACAGGAGAATTTGATGGCAATTTGAGGCCTAGCTATGCTGGTATACACACAGGCAAATAAGGAGACTACTCAAACTAGTTAGACGTTGAAGACTGACGCCTGAATTTATCCTCTGATCTCCATATGTAAGTCCTGCCTGGAATTTGGAAAGCACAGTATATTTTAATCTTGCAGTGGGCACGGTGGCTACAAAGTTTGGGGAATGAATGACTTTCTTGTTCCCTACCTGCTACGTCACATCTTTATAATTAGTTGAAACCATTCTGCAAAAGGCAACCTACTTACCAAAAGTCATATGCCATCATCTTTCTGTTCTACAACTTTGAGCAAAAAAGACTTTCTGAGTTTTCAACACCTTCAAGGTATAATCTTTAAAATTTTTTTGTAAGTAAGGAATGCTTTCTGTGGGAAGCACAACCTTGATATCACCACAGTGGCTACAATGGAAACTGAGGTTAAACATCAGATTTTCTTCCTTGTGGATACCACAGAGTAAAAAGGCATAGTTTATGGCCACTGCTGGAGATAGGAGCTGTTGTTCCATTATAAATTGTCCTGGACTTGAGAACATAATTGCATTAAATTAAGCCAACATGTTTAAGAAGATATTGTATGTTGTTTGTATGCACATCACCTTTAGGTCCCAGGGCATCCACAAGACATATATCTGATTATGTTTATATTAATGCATAATCACTAAAGCTAGACAATGTATACATCATAATTTTGACTGATACTTTAACAATAAATGTAGCTTAACAGAATTGTCAAAAATGCATGTCCTGAAAAATAAAAAGTATTTGATAAAATTATGTAAGAATCAGAAATCATAAGTGAATTGTTAATTTTTTGCTCCAAGAAAGGTTAAAAGAACTATTCTGAAAAAAAAAAAAAAAGAACTATTCTGACTCAAAGACTGAAGAAAACAATAGTTACAGCATTTAGAACAATTAACTGGGACACTTATTTCTACCATACAGGAACCCCTGTATTAGTCCACTGTCACTGTCAAAACCTACATGTTTCTGAACTTTAAAATTCTTTAAAATTCTCATTTTAAATGAAAGTAATCTGTCTTTCCTTTTCGATTTTATGCCACAAATGTAAACTGGGAGATTTGTTTTGCTGTTGAGTCTTTCTAGCTTTATGAAGAACTTAAGATTAATTAATTAATTAATTAATTAATTAATCAATAAAGGTGCTGTAAGTCCCATAGATGTTAAATAACCAGGCTAGAAAATCTTAGTTTCCTGCTCAAAAACAACGCCCCCCCCCCCATTAAGATTACATTTCTTTCAGTGTCAGGAATGATGCATAATCGTCAAACACGAAGTCCTGGAGCTCTACTTCTCAATTCTGGTCTCGTTTCTTTTGTTTGGTGGATTTTAAGCCTGTTTTTTTTTGGGGGGGGGGGTGTATTATTTGTGTATAAAATTGCAGCAGAAAAAAATCAAACATTTTAAGAAAACATATTTGAGGATAACAGTAATAAAGCTCTTGCAGGCTAAAATGGATTCTATATTTTATTAAAAATAACTAACAAAGGAATAGAATGTTTAGTGCTTTTGAGATCTTTTAATATCAAAAAATAATCACTAATGGTCAATTCTTTTATGTGTGAATTCACCGTGAATGCTGCAATTCTTTGTGATTGAAAGACTTGAGCCTCAGGCTCACGCAACAATTGTCATTACAGACAATGTAGCTACTGGGATTTTTGTTGGTTTGTCTGTTTTATTGAAAAGAGATTTTCCATATACTATATTCCAATCATGCTTTCCCCTCCCCCAACTCTTCTCAGATCCTCCCCCTCCTCCCTAACATCATGTGCCTCTGAGGCTGCCCTTTCTCTTTAAAAAAAAAAAAAATCAAATAGACAAAAAAAAATGGACAAATAGAAACAATAATACACTCTAAAACATAAAAACAGAAACCAATTATATAAATAAAATACCAATAAAACAAAAAATATTCAAAGTAAACAATTTGATCAAAATACCTTTGAGTTCATTGATTTTTGGTCAATACCTACTAGACATGGAGCTTACCCTGATGTGTACTTAAATAATCAGTGAGATTTCAATTAAAAAAAGGCTATTTTTTTAAGTGGCTATCAGTTGGAGATAGCTTCTTAATGAAGGATAGAAACCAAATTTAGTTCTCCCTCTCAGCTGTGACCCCATCTACTTGAACCAGTGTAGGTCCTATGCCTTCTGCATGCCTTTTTTTGTAGAAATTAATGGATAAAAGCCTAATGATTGTTTTTCAGCTTACAATATAATATTTGATATCATAGCAATAAGATATTCATACTTTCTTATAATCCATTAGAATAGGATGGTTATTTTGTCTATTTATTTATGCATTTATTTACTTAATTTTTTACTTATTTATTTATCTTGTGTGGGGGTGGAAGGGAAGAGAGGGTGGGGGAGAGAGGAATAGAGGGAAAGAGAGAGAAAGGGAGGGAGGGTTGGAGGGGTGATCTGGTTTCTTATATTTTTCTCTTGCTGCATAGTCTAGGCTACCCTTAAATTCAAGACTCTCCTGCTACAGCTTCCCAGTGCTTGAACTATTGACATGCATTGCAATGCCCAGAAATTTTTGTGTAATTAAAATCTGTGTACGATTAAATTTCTGACATTATATGCTATATTGATCATTTGGGAAACATTGTTTCACTGAGTTTTTCTGATTTTTGGAATAACAACCAGTCATATTTATTTATGTCAACAACAATTTTACCTGAATAAAAAAATCTTAAGTTACCCTGAAACTGTCTTTAATTGGCAGGAAATGTTGTCGGATATTTTCCCTGACAATTAGTCCAATCTCTTCATAAAATAAATGCCAAATGCCCACAACTGAATTTCCAGTTTTCCAGCCATCCTTAACTAACTAGCACAGTCTGTCAAAGACTTTCAATGAGCCAGGTTTTCAGATTGTGAACGTGTGCCATCCCCATCCAGAAAGCAGTTGCTGTTTCTCCCCTGGTGTGATGTTTTATGCAGAGTCTGTGTCTTCATGTGGGTTAATCAAAGTGACCTGTTGTTTTTCCTGTCTCAGTAAGTACATGAGTACATACTAAAGGGAAATCTCTGAAGTCTTTGGACTATTCATTTTTAATTTGTTTTGATGGTGGTCCTATTGAGGTAGAAAGGAAAAAGAAAGAGAGAATAAGAGAGAGAGAGAGAGAGAGAGAGAGAGAGAGAGAGAGAGAGAAAGAGAGGGAGAGGGAAGAATAAAGATAGAAAGAATAAAGAAGAAGGAAAGAATAAAAGGAACAAACAAAGAAACAAATAAACAAAAATTATCCACAGAAAACACTTCCTAAACTTCTGCTCAAAATGTAGGTAATGAATTACCGAGACTGCTCTAGACCTTGTCTGAGGGCAAGGATCTTGTTCTGTTTACTTGAGGTCACAGTGCTCAAAACAGGGAGCCCACAATGTCAGCACAAAATACTCAATGAAGAAGTCAGGCTAGATGTCTGAAATCCAGTTCTCCTCTCTTCCATCCACCCCCTAAAGCAGGCTATGTGAGCATAACTCTGTCATTTCCATCTTTATTCTCTTCGGAAAGACTATAAGAAAGAAGAAATTTATTTATTTATTTTTTTAAAAAAATACCCAAGCTAGTCATTTCCTTTAAGAAACACCACATTCTTCTTATCATTAGCAAAAACACAGGCAGACAGAGACTGGCCTTTTGTTCATGAATTGGTAAAAATTAGTTCTTATAATGAGGAGAAACAAGAAATGATCTCTGCTCTTGATGGAAGAGCAAACTCGTTCTATGCAGCACACAATGTGGGTGCAAACTGTTGTGTAGAGTGATGGATAGAGATGCTCTTTGCTCCTGTGTGGAGGGAACAATTATTTGACCTGGCACTGAACTTAGCACCTCACCCACCGCCTCCATCTTCACGACAGGCATTAGAGTGGGTGTGGTGGCTCTGTGATCTTCCCAGGCCCGGGAAATGGAAATTTGTTTGTACGCTGCATCGGTTGTGATTGAGCCGCACTGGTGACTAACCATTTCAGGCTGAACTGAGAGCACTACAGCCTCTTTAAGTTCCTGAATCTTATCCCAATTATATTTCATTTAATAACACTCAGTGAAATATCTGGTGGCAGGGGAAATGAAACTACATGCTTTTATGGGATCATTCATCAAGAACTAATTGAAGCTTTCATACAGTTTAGTGCTGATAAAACAGTGTAACAATAAACAATAACAAAATTCACTGGAGAAGGATTTGTTTTGCCGTGAGGAAAGTGGTTCTGTTTCATCCTGGGATTCCTGGTTAAAAGAGTCTCCCATTTACAAAGGGATAAGTGCAGGCTCCTCTGTATAAAGCCAGGGTGGGCGCTGTGTCAAATGCATTAGTGTTGCTCCGCTGGAGCCATTCTGGTTCTAAGTATCTGCTATTGTGTGGGACTCTGGCAGGAGGCTGCAGGACCAATAGGATTTTTAAAAGTTTCTTTTTGCTGCTTATTATTCTTGTGCTGGAAGCAGCTAGCTCCTCCATAGTTACTTCTGGAAATTTAGAACCATCTTAAAGTATACTTTCAAAAAAAAAAAATTCAGATTTTTTGTTTTTTAAAAAAAGTACTTTTAAAGTGCCTCTTTGAAAGAATGTTTCCGTGCAAGAAGTTCACTGGCTTTTGTCATTGGTGTCCCAGTTTCCCACTGCAGAGTCCGGACCTTGAACTAAAAACATTAAAGCAGAGAATACATTGGTTACAGATTCTTAGGAGGAAATGCCAGTAAATAAGATATATAGGAAAGGTGCTTCTATGTCTGGGAAAATTGACCATTCCTTCAAAGAGCAATGAGGATTCATATCGGATACAGGCTGGCAAGCACTTTGTTACAGCTGAAGTATTTATGTGACAACTACACTGTGTTTTTTGTAACAGCCACAGATTTCATTAGGAAAGCATACTATCAGACTCGATTTACCTTGAAAGAATAGGACTATGGGACCGTCCTTTATTGTTTTTTTTTTTAAATACTGTGATAACCTTGAATATAGGCTGTATATACACAATCATCATATAATAAATCCCATAAAATAGGATAGAAATGATATTGATTAGTAATTTTATATCCTACCTGAAAATCAAGACACTCTGATAATATACATACAGTCAGATATATTTTCATATTGCTAATTTTTTGTGTAAATTTACTTTGCATTATAAATGGGACGTTTTGGATTCTTAACAGTGTTTTTTTTTTACAAATCTTAATACATCTTAAATAAACCACTGGCAGGCTTACATTATTCTCTAGGATAGGAATGACTTAGAGAAACCTAAGTCAAATTAATGCTTTATTTGTTTAGTTGCCAGTCAATTCGGTTAATTTGAAGCACATTTAATGAATGAAGAATATCTTTGTATGGTGACATCAAAGAGGTTCTGATATAATACATATGTTTGAGTGGAAAATGATGAAAAAGGTTTTATATATGGTTTTCCTGAGATAGACTGTATTTGAATTTCTATTTAGATTTATTGAGCAGTAGAATTTTATAGCAAAGTTTCTGAAAATGTGAACAATAATTGGTTAGCTTAGATTAATTTAGAACAGGCCTGTAAAGCTTTTACTACAGTTCTCAAACACATGCACAGCTTCTATTCCAGAGGTACTGTCTGTGCGCTGGATAATTTTACCTCAGCTTGACATAAGCTAAAGTCATCTGAGAGGCGGGAACCTCATTGAAAAAAAAATGCCTCTATGCAACGAGGCTGCAGGTATGCCCGTGGAACATGTTTTAATTTTGTGATTGGTAGAGGAGGACCCACCATCGTGTGTGGTGCCATCCCTGGACTGGTGGTCCCGGGTTCTATAAGAATGTAAGGCAGCAAGCCATGAAACAGCACCCTTCCATGTACTCTACCTCCCCATTTCTGCTCTATTTGAGTTCCTGTTGCCTTTGAGGCTGAACAATGATATGAAGATGTAAGTTAAAGTAATTCTTTCCTGCTCAACTTGTGTTTTGTTCATGGCGTTTCTTTGCAGGGATAGAAACCCTAAACTTAGACACTCTGTCTAAGAATGTATACGCAGGTCATGATGTTTCATTGCAGGGATAGAAACCCTAACTAAGACACTCTGAGAATCTATCTACATGCAATCCATTCTAATTATTTTTGCAAGGTTCATTCATTTATTATTTTCTGACTTTGATCACGTGCCACTCAGTGAAAACATGGCCACCTAATCTCATGCTGTAAGTACCCTGCATCACTTCTCATACTTTCAATTACTGTTCAGAACAGTGAACTCCCAGAACCTGAATTTCTTGTAAACAACTTGGTTTTTTTCCTGATCTGAGTGCCTACAGCTACTCTGAAAGACCCTCAGGAGTTCCTGATGGCAGGGAGCGGTTTCTGGTCCGTTTGGCTGGGGCGTGGCTATGCCTGTATAAGCTGCCCCTAAACACAATAAAAGAGGTATTCTTGGGGCATTCTGGCTTCAAGGATGACCCGTGTCTCTGTCTCTGTGTGATTGTGAGTTTCGATCTCCAGCCTTTTGCCCACTTCACGAACGGTATGGAGGCTCATAGAGCGCAGACGGGGCATGGTGCGCTGCAAATCACTACAAACAGTTTTTCAATAAATGTTTCCCATCATTTGACCCTTGGGTTTTGCCTGTTTGATTGTTTTCAGTCTAACTCTATTCACTAACGTTTAGGCTTGCTAAAGGCGAGTATAGAATCTTTTCACTGGTAGGTCTCACTTTAAAGACCAGAGTCTGAAAGCTATAGACTTACAGACTTTTAGGGACAGAGGATACTGAGCTAGAGTGGGATTCTGTCATAAAAACTAACTGGGCAAGTCATTTAGTTTCTTAATTCTTACCTTACATATGACTTACATATGAAAAGTCATGCATGTTCGGTTACATTCTGTAGCAGTATGAACAAAGATCTTCTAAAGAAACGCCATTCCGATGGAAAATAAAGTTGCCTTCAAACTACTCAAAAATGATAATAAATGTTGTTTTGTCTGGGCTAGCTGATTAATAGTTAAGTGGGCTAAGGTACTAGTCTTAGCTTCTGCTGTATTGACATAAGATAGCCCACAGTGATCTTTTTTGTGACCCAAAGCAAGCCAGCAGAAATGATAGTGAGATAATTCATTATACACATCAGTTTGGCTAGGCTATGGTAAGCATGTGTTTGGTAAAAAACTTGTCACAATTCTGTTAAAGCAATGGTTTGGAAAAGTGGCTAACATTTATAATAATACAACTTTAGGTAAGTGAAACTAACATTGGTAATGGGGATGGTGGACTTGTCAGTTGGTTCATAGCCATAAAAACAGAAAACTGAACTACCCTGGAAAAGTAATATTTGCCTGAAGGCTGTAAAGCAAAAATCATATATGAATTTCTGTCCTTCCACTTCTCCTATTGATGACATAACATCTCCCACACTGATTTGAGCTAATCCCTTAACACAAATACCTCTCTTTGTCTAAACATATTCTATGGGCCTTGATTGTTAAGGGTAATATCCTGATTTGAAGGTATTTTAGAGATTAGTAAAACGTAATGTGTTAATTTATTACAGTACTTGTAGGCAATGGGCACTGATGGAATGATCATTCTTTCCATAGGAAGGAAGCCCTTCTGAGGTGTGTTTGCCAGAGAAATTCAACCCTCTGCTAGCTTATGATAGCATCCACTACACACCTCATGTTTGTTAACTGATTTGGCAAGCCAAAAAATTGAAACTTCAATTAACGAGAAAATGTGATCAAAAATGACAAAGCAAGAAATATTTTTATGTAGCTACAGAATTCCAGTACTTAGAAAGGTCATAGTTTTTTTTTTCTTCCAAGAGCCTGAAATAAAAATTCCATGCTTTTTTTTTTTAAGCTGATGACTGTTATTTTCCTTAAAATGTGAAAATAGCCCTTTTCCCAGAGGTTTTAGTAAAATAAACTGTGGAAGGATGCCAGGGCTCTGCATCTCCCTTCGTCCTCCTGGTGTACTTGCAACAGTGCACTATCAAGCTTTCTGATTTTGTACACTTTGACTAGAATTTAAATGCAAACTTATGTTACTTTCCTTTCCATCATTTGAGACACCAACTCATTTCATTTCCCCCTTAGCTGACTGAAATGTCTTCAGAACTGGATAAAGTACATACTGCTATTCAAGTAGTCTCAAATTGACTAAGGCCTTGTTTAGAAATAGTAACTTCCTTACCGAATAGGATGATTCAGAGTTAAAGCCACTCATCTCTCCCTTTATACAGGCATTTTAGATATGGGCTGGAAGGCATCCCCAGACCAAGGATTCTCAGAAAACTCTTGAAAGCACTTCGTTATCTTGACCCAGTAGGGACGAAGGGAGACGATGATGCAGAGAGGTCTTTTGTCATTGCAAGGGACGCATGGGCAGACTGGGGCCTTAAAGAGTAAGGAGAAGTCGGAGTTATCAGTATTATATATTTTAGTAAATGTCCATGGGATATACATTTCATTATCAGTAACTTTTACAAATGAAATTTATTAATCCTTAGGAATATCACTTAATTTGAAATATCGTGACAGTGTATGACTCTTATATAAACATATCTTCTGCAAGCATTACAAGGGTAACAGTGAGGGAAAGCTTGTTTTTATACAGGAAGAAGCAAATCTGTTTACCACAATATTGTTTCTTGAGATCTTTATACGAAATATTAAACAACACTTTGAAAATCGATTTTAGACTGTGATATGAAGAAATGTATGTAATCTAGTTTATTCACAAGATAAATGTAGGATTTGTCCGATATTAGTAAGAAGTAATGGTAATAATTTTTAAAGGAGACAACTTGCTGTCAAGCATGCTGAAACGGGTTGCCAGGTCACTTCCCTGCAGAACATGCCTGAGGCATGGTCAAGAAGGAAGGAGAAGCTGTGGTGTGGTTGGCAGGTATAGGCAGAAGCACAAAGTCAGGCTGTAAATATTTGCTAGACCAGCTACACTTAAAAGCAGTGAGACCTAGGATGAGCCCGTAGATAAACTCATTAAGGCGAGGTCATGGCTGTGGAGGAAGGCGGAAGTTGAAACAGCAGTCAGGTTGAACTGGACGACTTTAGAAAGACAGGCTTCTGGAGGCTGATGGTAGACCAAGGCCAAAGGCTAACCCTGTTTTTGTTTTTTTTTTCTTTTAAAATTGATTATAGCTTTATATATTTTGGACTGTAAGTATTAGAAACATTTAAAAAATATTGAGGTAATATTTAAAATGACTACAACTAAAATACAAAAATATATTCTTAAATTCCATATATTTAATAAACACACTTTCAAATTGGTTTTTTTTCTCAGACTTGTACTCACCGTGTATCCTTTAACTTTATACTTTGATCATACAGACCTATAGCTTTTTAAACATAATCACATATTATTTCAAGATTAAAGTTACTATAATGAATACCCTTTGGAACTATAGCTTTTTCACTTGTTATTTCAAATATGAATAAATTTTGTTTTTCAAATAAAAATAATATAATACTAGTTATATTATTCAGAGAGCCCGAAAAACAATAAAATAAATGATTCGCTTATCCTTCTCCCATTGTAGGAGATCCTCACTTTGGATTTCTACACTAAAATTTTTGTCCTAATTTCTATCACTTCAAATTTCCAATTTGTAAGTTATTTAATTTCAATTGTAGTGTAATATTTAAAATCCATCCTTCAATCTTGCAGATGCTTTTAATGTTTGTGGTGCTAATATATAACAATGTGCAGCTAAAATGACTCTCAGCCGCTGTTGAGATAGCAGGAATAGTTTCTGAATGTGAAATGAAGGTTAGCTTGCCCACAGTTAATGTGGTCGTGGCTGTCACCTCACAGCCACACTGATGCTCCAGTCCTTGAGAGGGGAACACGGGTGGGTGGTCAATAGCAGAAAACAATGTTCACTGAAAAACAGATGCTTCTTGTCACATTACAGATACACAGTTTCATTTTTCAAATGCTCTGAAGTAGATATATTAAGGCTCTTTTAATAGATAAGATTATAGGTCCAGGAGCATTAAAACTCTGGCTATGATCACATCACATGGCACAACTATAATCAGAATCTGTAACTAAGCCCTCAGTGTATACCTTCCTGAGAACATTCATTGTGTACCATGCTGAGAGTGCCCAGTGTAACGTCAGTGTTCTCACCATGTGACCACCTGTTTCCTGTTGCCTTGACTTCCCCACTATGATGGACTGTGAACTGGGAGTCAAAATAAGCCCCTTCTCACTGAAATTGTCCTTTTCATAGTACTGGTTCACAGACATGAGACAAGGAGATAAAACAAAGGCCTAGCAAATATTTCAGCAATGAGAAGTTACCAGGGATGCTATGGTGCTTGAAGGGAGTATAACACTATGACATCACTGCTCATGCATATTTGTCTAGGTTTCGTCACATGCAGGGAAAGAGAGAGTTAACAGGTATGGTTCAGAATAATTGTCCTTGGAGAAAGAATGAGGAGACTCTCCATGACCAATAATATTTATAGAAATTGAAACATTTATCTTGTGAAGACTCATAATTCAAGAACTCTACTTTTGTTGCATCCAAAAGGAAACACAGAAACATCTTTGTAGGCATTTATGAAATCACTATTTGCATTATCCAGCCCTACATTTTCTTAGTCTATATCTTGTCTGCCTGTGTTTTCTATATTGTAGCACCAATATCAGCCATATCACTGCTAGAGGGTATATGTGAGCAATAAAGAATTCTGAAGAGTTGAAGAGTTTAAGTTGGACTCCTCTGAGGCATCTGGATTATCAGGAACATCATGAGCTGGTTGTAGACCAGGTAAGGTGTAGAGCAACAACACAGGATGAAATAAAATTACACAGAGTCTCTACTATAAGTAAGGAGGGTTGCTGGCTCCTGTTCTGTCTCATTTTTCCTGAAGTACAAGGCTGTTTTTAACTTTATATTCAGTGAAACATGTCCTGTACTATAAAATTCTACTTTAGTTGAGTTTCTGTCGCATGCAACTTCAGCAACTGTAACTGTCAGGTCAGAAGGTAAGTTTAAAATTTATGGAGCTAAGGAGTAAATAATGGAGGTTTGTATTGACATTTTAGCCAAGATGATGCGTATGGGAATACAGCTGATGTGGAGGATTTCTCACTTCAGAAGGAGCCGTAGTTGTCACTGAATACACTGGACTATTAAAAGAGACTCCCAATTTCACAAGAAAAAACACAATTAGAAAAAGCATATATAATTAATAAAGAAGATAATTGTACCTATATTAGTTTCAGAAATACCAGATTGTCAAGAAGGCAATTTTATTAAGTCCTTTTAGATGTGAGTTCTTGACAGCATGGATTAATGTTTAGGCTTCATGTGGAAGGATTTGTTTTCTTATTTTAAATATTTCAGGCGCATCTTATGGAAGAAATAAGTTGCGATAGAACAGAATTTGTTCTTTTATTTCCTTTGCTTGTTCTTTCATGTGAGCAGTCTGAAAATAGTTCTGAAACTAGGCTTTTAATTCAGTCATGTTATTTTGATTACCTTTCTGTTGTTCTATACCCTGCCAATACACTATTCTAGAAATGATATTGAAAAGCACTGTCAGGGGTTATAGTCAATCACGGCAAGGAAGACATGATGTTTCTATTCACATTGTATCAAGTCACAAAGCAGAGAGAATTGTTAATACTCAACTCACTTTCTTCCCTAGGACCATAATCCATAGGGTGGTACTGCCCACATTTAAGGTTGGTTGTGCTACCTTAGTTAACCTAATATAGAAGCTGTCTCATTGACAATCCAAACTATTTGCTTCCAGGGCAATTATTGGTCCTGACAAGTTAATACTCTGTATTGACCACCACATGACCCTACTTTCTGCATTTTTTCAGTATTCTTTCTTCTGTTGTATTTTCATTCTTTTTATCAGGAATAGATCACAGAGAGCAAGTGATGTATAGATATATGTTCATGTATTGACACTGGGTACATATAGATATGCACATTCTCGTACATATATAAACCTACCAATCCACCTATCTATTTCTAAAGACATCTTTCCTTATATTATAAAGCTGTATTGGTGATGTGCCAGAAGTTTTCACATGTAATTAGTAGATCTAATGCCTTCCAAATGTAATTTATTAGGACTTGCCAATATGATGATAAAGTTGTGTATTTTAGTTTGCTTTCATTTATTTTGTGTTATGTATCAGACCAGGTTTCATATATGACTTTACCATTTTTGTCTTCCTACCATAGTTCCTGTCTTTCATGTCTTTAATTTCTTTCATTAAAGTATTATTTTTATTAACTCCTAAATATTTTCTATATCTTAATATACTATATTCTATGTATTTAAAATCAATTTATGCCACATTAGTCATTTATTATTTAATTTGCAGACTTTCTCTGTGTTATTTTAAAAGAGTTATTTATTTTATGTATATTAATGTATAAGACCTATACAAGATTAGGCAACCAAATACTCCAAACAAGAAAAGGGGATGGCTTTGAGAAGTCCCTAGCTGAGGTGATTATTGATGACTGCTGGGAAGAGAGTCAGATTTCTTTCAGCAATGCTTCCTTTACATGCCACCCTTGTTTTATTGGTTCTAAAGCCATGTGAATACTGGCAGTATAAAGTGAACTAAGTGCTTTTGAAAATAAACACAGGAATTGGGAGGGGAAGTATTGGGAAAATGGTGAGAGAGTTAAGGGAAGGGACTGGGAGGTGTATTTGATTAAAATATGTAACACACTATACACATGTACAAAATTATCAAAAATATGAAATCTACATTTTTCATTTTTCTGAGCTTTTTCAGTGCTTAGCATCTAAAAATTGATATTATTTGGCAGCATATTCTCTCACGTACGGCAATGTACTTTTATTTGAGTTTGAGTTGAAGGCTTCTTTTATAAATAGCTTGTAAGATTTTATTTGTTTTCTTATTCTTATGAACTGCTATTGTCTAGAAAAGAGATCAAGTTAACTTTTTTTCTGTAATCTTTACCTAGTACTTTTATTCATTAAAATTAAGCTAGTATTACCCATTCTTGATTTCTTTTTCAATGTTATACTGACAGTTACAGCTGTGTATGTGTGTGTGTTTCCAGAAACTAAAGAGTAAGTAGTGAATCTATATACTAGGCAGATTCTCTTCAATGAGGATTTGTTCTTGGTCAAAACACATTTTCATCTCCCTGATCTCAGGAAAGGGTCTTACAAAGGTGTTTGACTACTGATAAAACTTTTCTGCTGATCAAAGCTGCCTTCAGAGCCAACAATTCAGGCTGTGTGTTGTATTGTATTCCTGTGATCCTAGTACCAGGTGTGAGAAGGTTCAAGGCCAGGCTTTATTACATAGCAATTCAAGGGCAGTCTGGGCTACATGAGAACTTGTCTGTCAGAATAAACAACCTAAATATGACACAACATTAAACAAAAATTACGGCAAGATGGATCCCAGAAAAGTAAGTGTACAAATACATCAACCATAAGACAAAATAGAAGGGGGATTTTATTGCTTATTTTAATCGATTTCATTGAGTAAACTGTTTAATCTCTTCCTGTATTGGCAGCTACTAAGTGAATCAGCAGAGCTCAGAATCTTGACTCAAGAAATTGTTCTTTTCTTTCTTTAATAGCACATTGCAGGTGTGCTTTGCCTTATTAGCCCTAATACTCTACTGCTAGTGCTCATATTAAATAAACACAAGAGTAGTTATTTGCATTACAAAATAGTGTGTGATTTTTAAACAACTTTCTTTTTGTATAATAAGCCTTCTTCCAAGTTCACAAATTGGGAATCAATTTGTAAAATGTTAATTGTTCAACCTTTAAGGATCATAACAATTATGTGTTTTTATGAATTTACTTTGCCTTTGAAAAACTAATGTTTCACTGCTTGCCATTTTTTCCTAAAGAAAAACAGCAATAAGGGAGAAAAGATCACTTGACGGTAGCTCAAGAGCTGATCATGTTTATAGGGAATAAAAACTTTAACACAATCTACTGCTTTCACAGAGGTGAATGGAACTGTGTCTGTGCTGAATTAATATGATCAGATATTCTAGTTTTTCTGTCTCTTCACATATTAGCCAAATCTGCTCGTGTAGGCAGCTAAGAATAAAGATGCCAGGTAGGCTAGAATATAACGAATTACCGTAATCCTAGCAAGAAACAAGGAAGCATATCTAAGAATGCTTCTGTTCCTTGGAGAATCAGGGAGCTATGTTCTAGGAAGTCTGCTAGGATGATAATAAGATGACTTAGCATCCTGATTAATATGGACATCAAAATCAAAGCTCAGAATCCAAAGTCAGTTCAGTGTTTTGAGCCTTGGGGCATTATAAAGGATATACTTGATGTTAGGTGGAAGAAATAGAAAAATATAAAGATTGGTATTAAGGTGATCCTACGAGTAATTTAGTCTCATCCACATTTTGTTAAAAAAAAGTTGGATGTGATCCAAGCCTGGACATACAGAGACTGTAGTGTGTTGTACGGAGAGACAGGATGAGGTTTCGTGACAGTTGGAATAGAACTAAGTGTCATCTACGTGAATGTCAATGCATAAATCCATTGATTCTAAAGGCAAGGTTCATAATACAAGGGGAAAAACAAATAAGAAATCATAAATATACATTTCACATATCGATAAGTACACACATGTTGAAAATCACCATTTGTATTGGAAATTAACTTTATGCTCATCAGGTTGCAAGAAGTGTTTCCTATCAATACAAATACAGACTGTCTGTCACTCAGAGGATGTAGTCCTGCCGTCCAAAATTTAAATTTCATAACAGAATATTGCATGAGTAGCTAATGAGTTATTACAAATTTTATTACTTTTTATGCTTATAAATCCCATGAAATTTTACCTGTTTTAATTTTTAGATTCTGTAACAATAATTAGAAAAATAATAATTATTGATCAGTGAAGGCTACCATATTTAGAGCTCTAATTTCTTAGGGACCACATTCTATCAAAAGTTGTTACAACAAAAGATTCTCATTTAAAATTATGCATTCGAGATATTCAATAATGAAATTTTATTTTTGTATCAACAGAATTTAGGAGCTAAATGAAACAGAATCTTTTAGTTCTAAAGTTGTGGGACAAATTGTATTCACAAAAAGTCACTCTCTAAGGATAAGGGTTTCAACAGCACAGTAGCACACCTAAGAGGCCAGATTTGACAGGCTTTCTACAGGTTGCTTATTAACTAGTTGGCTTGATCTGGTAGACAAAATAATAGGAAGGTGATATGAATCATTTTCATATTAACAGAAGAGACTCTTTTTCTCTCTGCGTGTCTCTCTTTGCCTCTCTCTCTCTCTCTCTCTCTCGCTCTCTTACTCTCTCGCTCTCGCTCTCTCGCTCTCGCTCTCTCTTTCTCTCTCTCTCTCTCTCCTCATCTCAGGTTTCCCTTCCAGCTCTCAGATACCATGAATCTTTCTCACATGCCCCAATAAAGGAGTGTTCTGCTATGGGTAATGGAGTACCTTGTACAAGAGCAATGTAGACAATATTCAAAATACAAGGTGCTTCCTGTTATCTCCTAATGCAAGGTGATCTTGAGCTATCTCAAACAACGTGTCCATGGTCAAGCTGTCCTAACCCCAGTGCGATCCATGCATGACTCTCCTCAACCATACGTTAAACTTTTTAACAATGACTCTGATTAACCGAACATTCTTCCTTTTCTCAAATAAAGTTTTTGTTTTATTGAAATCCTCAAGGACCTCTTAAGTAGCATAATGCTGTAAATTATTTTAAGAATCTGCCATACCACTACTTGTGTAATCTTAGATACTTCCTGCAAGTTATATATTTATATTCGTAACATCCTGTTCAATGTGAGTCATGATCATGTGTTTCATATATATTAAAAGCTGTGAGTTCTACTGACTTCATTTATATTTTAAGTTAGAAGTTCCATTCTGCTTATGCACTTTATAAAAAGTTGGTATAATATTACTTCAACCTAAATAAGTTGTCAGAGGTTGCTTAATAAATAATGTTTTAGTGAACTGTGAGTTCAAATCGATTAGATATATTTATATATGAGATACAATCACAGAAAAACTCACCAAGACTGCTCTGTTCACTATAGTTAAACTTCCAATACATTGAGGGTAGGCTGCTTTAATGCCTCAATAAATAATTTTGTGTGGCAAACTACTCATTGTAACATAAAGTATTTTCTTGATTGTTTTAGATTGCAGCAAAACCACTTCCGATGACATGTACTAAAAACAGGAGCACGGATTCAAAGGAAATGGAGCATCTATTGTGTGATGTGATCTTAAACCGTTTGGATCAAATGTCTTACTTCCAAGACTTTATCGAAAGCTGTAGCCATAGTGTTTCAGGTCTGTACCACATCTTTTAGCCTCACAGTTTTCAACTGTTAAGATTATCATCTGATTGTAATGATTATGCAAATTTACATGCCCTTTAAGAAATACTACACACTTGTTGTTTGGTTCAAAAATTAACATTTATGTTAGTGCTGAAATGCTAAAAAAAAGTAACATTGTATTTAAATTCCATATCAATAATAAGCTTAAACATGACTCTTCTTGATTTTTGTCTAGGTTTAAGCTTCTGGACACAATTATAAGAATATTATTTGATACATTTTATCAATACATTTTAAAAATCCCTCAGACAGACCATCCAGTAATAATGGTTATTTCCATAATTATAAGCTATTTTATATAATATTTAAAAGTATTTAGGAGTTTTTTAAAGCCATGCACATTTATGTAATATTTTATAGCTGTAATGAAAAAAAATTCTCCTAAGTTTAAGGTAAATTCCATAGATTGTCTGAAGTAGAGTTGCACACCGCACTGGAATTAGTTAAATAGCAAAGGGTTTCTTTGTATTATTGTTTCTTGTCTTATTTTTCTATTCTGAAGAGATTTTTATTTAAAAATTAAATCACAAATTTTTTATAATTTTTTAAGAATTTTATATTTAAGTATTCATTATTTTCACCCCTTCCTCTCCTTCATTCAGATTTTCTCATTCCTTATCAAATCCATAAGCTCTTCCTTAGTTATGATGCTACATCACACACACACACACACACACACACACACACACACACACCATAATATGTGCTTATATGTATATAGATATATAGACTCACATGCATGTATACATGTACATATTATATGAATTACCATATATATTCTACCATTCCCATTTAGTGTTACTCACGTGTAATTGTGTATATATTTAGTACTGACCCCTTGGGTTTAGATGGCCTGTCACGTGACTCATCCCTGTAGAACATTGATCTGCTTCTCTCGACAGCTATTGACTTGACAGTAGCTCTTCATACAGTAGTAGCCGAATAAGTGTTTAACATTTGAAAATGGGAATAACAAAAGCTCATATATCACATATCATCCTGCTATATATTTTATGCAGAATACCTCTTTGCCTTCTTGTCAATTATCATTATTATCCATTTTGATCCAAAGAGAAATCCCTCTCATAAAGTATTGTTATCATCCTTTGTTTACCATTTCTGGGAAGTTAAGTTCAAGCACATGAAGTTAAAAATGTACCCGAGATATGCCTTTAACCACTGAAAAGGATGAAATGTGCCTCTAGTTATATCAAGTCCAGGAGATGTCTCAGTCTGCACTAATCTTAAACTGCCTGGCTTTGAGGAGATGAATGAGAAGGAGAATTTGCGTTGATTCCAGGAGTCAGATGTAGGAACTGTTATTATGATGTAAAGTCCAATAAAATTAACAAATCTGATAATGCTAGGCTCTTATTCTTGAACAATAAATATAAAATGCTCAGAATAGCTGAGAATATATTTGGCCTTTTTTTTGTTTTATTGAAAAAATTTCTGCTTCCTCCCCATCTCCCATTTCCCTTCCCCTCCCCCCACTCCTCTCCCCCTCCCCCGACCTCTCCCCCTTCCCCCACTCTTCTCCCCTTCCCCCACTCCTCTCCCCCTCTTCCCACTCCTCTTCCCCTTCCCTTTTAATGTTTTAAGATGTATTTATTTCATTTTATGTATGAGTATTGTGTTTGCTTGTTTAATGTATAGTATGTGTGTGCCTGATGCCTGTGTAAGTCGTAACAGGATATTAGATCCCCAACAACTTGAATCACAAATGCTTGTGAGCTGGCAAGTAGATTCCAGGAAGAAAACCCTTGTTTCCTGTATAGTGTTTCTCTGTTTATCTTATGCTGATCTGTATTTCACAATTTTTCTGCCACAGACCTTTCAAGTGTTGAGGGTACACACATCGATTGTGATACCTGGTTAATCTTAGCAATAGAAAGGGAATCTTTTTTTTTTTCAAAATAAATTATAAAACCTCTCTAAAAGAGAGCAATATATTGCTACTAATATCTATGTTACTTTGAAACTTATATCTGGATTTAAATATTCCTCTGCTTTACTGGACAAGAAGGCACACAATGTGTTTATGTGTGTGGTGTGTATGTGTGTGTGTATGTTTTCTTGTTTTTTTCGAGACAGGGTTTCTTTCGTGTAACAGTCCTAACTGTCCTGGAACTAGCTCTTGTAGACCAGGCTAGCTTCAAACTCACAGAGATCGGCCTGTCTCTGCCTCCAGAGTGCTGGGATTAAAGGTGTGCACAACCATCACTCAACACGCTTTACAACTCTCTCAATTTCTTCAAGTTGGCTTTCAGAGCCTTAAGAAAAAATGAGGTTTAAAAGTTGGTGCCATCAATGTGGAACAAGGGAATACTCCTCCATTGCTGGTAGGAATGCAAATTTGTACAGACACTGTGGAAATCAGTATGGTGTTTTCTTAGAAATATGTTAATAGATACATCTCAAAATCCAGTTATACCGCTCTAGGATATATAACCAAAGGACACTTAATTCTACCACAAGCGCACTTGCTCACCAATGTTCATTGCTGTATCCAGAAATTGAAAACAGCCTAGATATCAGTTAACAAAGGAATAGATAATTCTATGGTACGCTTACATAATTGAGTAATACTCTGTTATTAAAATATGGTATGAGGAATCAATGATGAACACACCAGATGGCAGCGCACTTCAGACTTTTGGGTCCATGGGGGTCACAATCAACCAGGATCCTCCCATTCCAGAGGCCATCATACCAAGTACTGCCCAAGGTCTGTAGGCTTGGGCACAGGAGAGAGGAAAGGCAACTGCACCACATCATCCCTTGTGGCTGGGCGGGCAGTACTCACCAAGTGCCAACTGTGAGCCAACCAAGAGTCCTGTTGCTCGGTTGTTGGGCACCATTGTGGTGAAAGTATGAAGTGGGGAATTGGAAGAGTGGAGAAATCACAATGGTTTCCAGATTGGGGAGAGGGGCAGATCTGAAGAGGGGAGGGTGGTGAAGATAGAGCTGATGTGAATACTAGCTGGCCACACAAGTCCAGGGAGAAGTCTGGGCCTTGGCTATGACCGAGGGTCAGATCTTGATCTGGGACTCTGGAGCATCCAAGGGAGCCTGTGTTGATGTCTGTGACTGGTCACCACTGGGTTTCATGCAGGGATTTGTGGTCTGGGCTGGCATCTGTGGTCATGAGGGTGTCCAAGGGCTATGCTGTTGCCAGGGACATCCTGATATGAGTGGCCTGTGCTATCATCTGGGACCATGGTGTCATCTAGACACCCTACAGTAGCCAGAATCTGAGTTGATGCCAGGGCTCCTGATGTCACTAAATGCCATTTGAGTGACTGGGGTCTGTTCTGCTACCTTGAACCATGAAGCAAGTAAGCTGGGCCTACCCCTCAGGGGAGAACTTGCCCCCATACTTGGCAAAGATGGCCCCACCCTTCACCATAGATGTGCACCTCACCTAGGATGCACACTATAGCGAACCCTGTGAAGAGGATGCAGATAAGCCAACCCAGAGGGCATAAAAGCAGGAGAGCTGACACCACCCCCTTGTCTAATATGTAGTGGTAGATATCCTCCCCCCCCACCCATTACCACCTGCAAAAGGTGAGAGAGCTGACCATGGAGTCACAAGAGTGGTAGAGTTTGCCCTAATGCTCACTGGCTGCAGTGCATGAGAAAGTAGTCTCTGGGCAGCACACTAACTAGAGCTGCCCCTGTTGTCTGGGCCATAGGTGAGCTAGCCCTGTGGGCATGAAAGCAACAGAGCTAACCCTGCACCTGCCTTGTCTGTAATGTGGGGACATGAGTGAGATCATGATGTCCTTCCGTTCTAGCACTTGATGGAGGAGGGTCATCTGTCTATGTGTTACTTTCATTGGTTATTAAAGAAACTGCCTTGGCCCTTTGAAAGGACAGCAGCTTAGATAGGCAGAGTAGACAGAACAGAATGCTGGGAGAAAGAAGCAGATTCAGGCAGATGCCATGATTCTTCTACCCGAGATGGATGTAGGCTAGAATCTTTCCCGGTAAGCCACCACCTCGTGGTGCTACTCAGATTATTAGAAATGGATTAATCAAGATGTGAGAATGAGCCAATAAGAGGCTAGAACTAACTGGCCAAGCAGTGTTTAAAAGAGTACAATTTCTGTGTAATTATTTTGGGTAAAGCTAGCCGGTGGCCGGAGGCCGGGCGGCAGGAAGCGGCCCGTAGCTTCAGCAGATCTTTCTACAAGCCCTTGTTACCTGTGGCAGGTGAGAGAGCTGGCTCCGGGGTCAAAATAGTGAGAGAATTAACTCTGCCCCTCACCAGCTGCACATAGAAGAATGGGCCCTGAACTATTCCTGGGCAGCACACTAGAGTCGATTCTGTTGTGGGAAGGGGACAGATGAGCCATCTCAGAGGGCATGAGAGAAGGAGAGCTGACACCCCTTGGACACTCCCTATAGCAATTGGGAGAGAGGCCCTGCACCTTGCCTGGACAAAGCAGTGGCACTGGCCCTGGTGATACGAGTGAGGTGGATGAGATCTGAGGGTCCAAAAGCAGGAGAACTGGCTCGGTTCCTGCTGTAGGCTGCACTGGGTGAGCTAGCTGAGGCAGAGCTGGAGAGCTTGCCTGGGTAGTGACAATGAGGGAAATCTAGCGAGTTGACCAACCAGAGCTATGAGGTGGCTAACTCCAGCATCAACTGAATCTATGAACTGCTGGAGCTTGTGAAAGGGGATGAAACTACAGTCCTAAAACAGCAGGGATTCCACAACACAGGACAGCAACAAGATATCTAAGCGGAGCCTCAGTGGGAGTCCATTATCAGTGGCATTGCAGGAACCAGGCCTTGAGCGAAACCAATGACTCGTGGCAATGAACACTTGCAAGTAAAGATGAATGGATTAAAGGGTAATCTGTGTGACTCACGGCCACACCACAGCTTCCACAACAAGATTCTGATTTTTTTGTTTTTGTTCTGTTTCTTTATTTTGATTGGTTATGAGATTTTCTTTTAAATCTGGTTTTGATTTGGTGGAGGAGAGATTGCTAGGATAGAGGGCAGATGAGAGGATACAGTGAAATAAATCTGATTGCCACAAAGAACCAATAGAAGTAAAATATAAATTTAAATAATTAAGAAGACATGATGAAATTTGCAGGCAAATGGATGGAATTAGAAAAAAAAAAACATCTTGAGTGAAGTAACCCAGACCCAGAAAATAAATAAGGTGTATAGTCACATAATATGGATATTAGCCATTAAATAAATGATAACCAAGCTTAAATCAGAAAACTCAGAAAGGAAGGCACTAGGAGAAAACACACAGATCCCCCTAGGAAGGGAAAACAGAATAGATATTTATGAATGAACTTGGCAGAGAAAATGGGGCGGGTTGTGAGGACCAGCTAGAGAGGGAGTAGAAGAGAGATGAAGTTGAAGGAAGAAATATTGAGAAGAAACAGAATCAAGGGGAATTCGGGGTGGTGGTAAGATAATCTATTGAAGTAGAAATGTCCTAAAATATATGGAGGTAATCTTTATGAAGCCTGCAAAAGGCGAGGAAGAAAGAGTCCAACTGGCCATATTTTGTTACCAACTGGAAGATTCTAGTACCAGGACTAGCTTATATTCCATTGAGTTGTTACCCAAAGAGGTTCAATGGAAATGTCCAAGCAACCCAGGCTATTGGCAAGACAATTATGGTTTGCTGTTCACAAACTGACAGCAAGGCACCATTAACAAAGACAACACCCATACAAGGCACTGAACATAGAATGAGCTGGTGCCTATGGAGAAAATTCACCTCTTCACCTCATCTCCTTGTGGCTTTGGTAACTTTCAGGCTAACAAAAGAGAAACATAAACACCAACCCAACCACAAAACCTTTTATCTACCATTTGTCCCCAATCCAACCCCCGCTCCAAATTAAACTGCTATTTATCCTATCTGTAAGACATTTTAGGGCAATGGCGGCACAAAGATTGTGGGAATAACCAACAACGTGGAGTAAATTAGAGCCTATTCTGCTTGATGGATTACCTGACACTGCTTGGGTAGCCAAGAACGAGAGACAAGAGAGCCTTAAGGCCTAGAGTAAAACCAAATGCTATTGATCAAAAAAGAAAAAAAAAAGAAAGAAACACAATAAAATGGCATCTAACAATATTCTGTTAAACTTATAGGTCCATAGCTCAGACATCATCAGAGAAAGTTCCTCTTACAGCAGATGGGAGCAAATACAGAGACCTGCAACTAGACATTACACCATTAGAGAGAGAGAGAAGAGAGAAGAGAGAAGAGAGAAGAGAGAGAGAGAGAGAGAGAGAGAGAGAGAGCTTGGAATACACAACTCTAAATAAGATTAGATACCTCCATCACATCCCTCCACTCAGAACTCAGGGAACCCCACAGTAGAGGAGTCAGAAAGAGTGTGGGACCCAAAGGGAATGACGGACATCAGGAGAACCAGTCCCACTAAATCAACTGAGTAAAGCTCATAATAACTCATGCAAACACAGTAGCAATCACAGGGCCTACACGGGTCTGTACCTGACCTAGAGGGCCACATGTTTTAAAATTCCGCACCAAGATTACCATCTACAGAGATCTTTGGAGACGAATAAATCATTAGGCTAACTTGGAATCCCCACTCCAAATAATTCTCATTAATTTTACTAAATCCAGTTCTGGTAGAAGAGATTTAAAGACATTCACTTAATGAAAGCTTTCTGCATATTTGTCAAAAATATAAATTAGAAGCATGGGAAGAATTTATATGTACTATAAAAAGCAAAATAACACATACTATGTAAAAATCAAAAAATAAAGTTTACCCACCCAAAACCCCAAAAGGCTGGTGGTATAAAATTCAGAAATTGTTTCCCAGATATCCACTCACCTTTCTTTTCTTTGCCTATTTTTTCTTTCATCTCAATTTTGCTTATCTCCCATTCTTTCCTACCCTTGTGTAATTTCCTCTAACTCCCTTGTGCCACATTTAACTGTTACCTTATTTATCATGAGCCTAATGCATTGAATGATTTCACTGGATGATGTGTGCCCTGGGATATTATCTTGTTGCACTAGTCAATTAAATATGATAATGTTGAGCACTCTGACACAGGTAAACACTCAGGTGAATGAGCAATTCACGGTGAAGTACAGAAGTATTGGTAGTCATGTGTATGGCTATAAGTAATACTTATTTCTATTTAAGTATCTCATACTCTGGTAGATGATACAAATCAGAAACAATATTAATGAACTATAATATTTGAAAGACTTAAGTGAAGCCAGAGAAATTATTATTTTTAGATTTATCTTGAAAAAAGTAATAAGTAAAATGTAAATGCTTTCTTTAACATTCACATTCAAGTTAGAATTAATGTTGTACTAAGTTATTTATAAAATATGTCACCATAGTTTCTGGTCTTTCTTAAAATACAGTATGTAGTTACTTCAAGTATATACGTAATGTTTCTCCACTACATTTTCCTAAATTCTTTATTTATGAAATTCATCTATTTAAATATCCCTTGTACTGCTGCAGTAATGTTAGTTGTCAAAAAAAAAGTTAGAACATGTTAGTTCAAAAAAACACAGGGCCTACTGATAATGTATAGGAGAGGCAATTAGAAAAATTCTCTTTATATTGTGATCAAAATCTAAAATGAATGATGATATTTGACAATAAAGCATTCATGTCGGAGTCAGTTTTATTGAGAAAGTTATTTTTCTTCTGCTACAAAACTCCCATTTCTGGCAGTAAAGTAGCAGCATTCTTAATTATGTTAAGTATGTTTGAGTAAGAAAGGAAATAAGATTGGATGCTTTGTTTGAGAAAATGTAGCATTTGTTTTCCTGTTTTTAATCCAGTCTGTATTGTTCCCTCCCCGATGCACTCCCAGTTTACCCAGGAGATATATTCTATTTCCCCTTTCCAGGAAAATCCATGTTTCCTTTTTAAGGGTCCTTTTCTTTCCCTAGCTTCTCTGGGGCTGTGGATTGTAGCATGGTTTTCCTATACTTTATTCCCAATATACACTTATTAGTGAGTAAATACCATGTGTATGCTTATGGGCATGGGCTGTCTTACTCAGGGTGACTTTTTGTAGTTCTATCCAGTTGCTTTCAATTTTACTAACGTCATTGGTTTTAACAGCTGAGTAATACTATATTGTGTAAATGTACTGTATTTTCTTCTCCCATTCTTCAGTTGATGGACATCTAGGTTGTTTCCAGGTTCTGGCCATTATGAATAATGTTATGAACAGAATTGAACAAGTATCCTTTTTGTATAATTGAACATCCAACATCCTTAGAATATATGCTCAAGATTTGTATAGCTGGGTCTTGAGGTAGATTGATTCCCAATTTTCTGAGAAATCTCCATATTGATTTTCAAAATGGATGTTCAAATTTTCACTTCCACCAGCAGTGAATGAGTGTTCCCTTGCTCCACATCCTCTCTAGCATAAGCTGTCACTTATGTTTTTGATCTTAACCACTTTCACAAGTGTAAGACAGAATATTACAGTCATTTTGATTTGCATTTCCCTGGTAGCTAAGGATGTTGAACAATTATTTAAGTGTCTTTTGGCAATTTAGGGAGCTTTTAAAGGGCTTTTGCCTTGCCTTGACGAAGTTTGACAGTCACTTTTCTATTTGTTCTGCTGGTACTGTTTGAACCACATACTGTCAGCAGTCAAGACAAGAGCAGTTTCTTGCCCTAATTGCAAGCAACTCTGTAAGGATGTTTTTACTTTGAGTATGAACATTTTTAATTTGTTTTTAAAAAAATCTTTTCTCTTGCCAAGCCTAAAATGGCTCCGTTAATTAATATTTATACTTCCCTGCTCCCATATCTATCCTTCCTCCATCCCAACCCTCCCATTCCCGCAGACTTCCCCAGCCACACACCTGTCACCCATAATCATAGGGCCTAGTTTGGGCCTATGCAGGTACCCCCACTATCAGTCTGGAGTCGGTGAACTCCCACTAGATCAGGTCAGCTGTTTCTGGTTGGTATCCCATCATGGTCTTGACACCTTTGTTTATATTATCATTCCTCCATCTCTTTGACTGGACTCTGCAAGGAAATAGAAGCAGTCATCAAAAGCTTTCCAACCAAAAAGAACGAAGGGATGAATGGTTTCAGTGCAGAATTCTACCAGAACTTTAAAGAAGAGCTAATGCCTATACTCCTCAAAGTGTTCCACAGAATAGAAACAGAAGGAACATTGCCAAACTCTTTTTATGAGGCTACATTTTTCCTGATACCAGAACCACACAAAGACTCAACCAAGAAAGACCATTACAGACAAGTCTCACTCATGAACATAGATACAAAACTACTCAGTAAAATACTGGCAAACCGAATACAAGAGAACATAAAAAAATCATCCACCATGATTAACTCATTTTTATTCCAGAGATGTAGGGATGGTTCAACATATGAAAATCTATAAATGTAATCCACCGTAAATAAACTGAAATAAAAACCCTATGATCATTCGACAAAAGTCCAACAACCCTTCATGATAAAGGTCTTGGAGAGATCAGGGATAAAAAGAACATATCTAAACATAATAAAAACAGTATAAAACAAGCCAACAGTCAACATCAAATTAAATGGAGAAAAACTCAAAATGATTTCACTTAAATCAAGAACAAGGCAAGGCTGCCCACTCTCTCCATATCTATTCAATATAGTACTTAAAGTTCCGGCTAGAGCAATAAGACAACCAAAGGAGATCAAGGGGATTAAAATGGGAAAGGAAAAGGTCAAACTTTCATTATTTGCAGATGATATGATAGTATACATAAGTGACTCCACAGTCTCTACTAGGAAACTCCTACAGCTGATAAATACCTTCAGTGATGTGGCAGGATACAAGATCAACTCAAAAAAAAAATCAGTAGCCCTCCTATATACAAATGATAAATAAGCTGGGAAAGAAATCAGAAAAACATCACTATTCACAATAGCCACAAATAACATAAACTATGTTGGGCTAACACTAACCAAAGAAGTGAGAGACCTGTTTGACAGGAACATTAAGTCTTTGAAGAAAGAAATTGAAAAAGATATTAGAAAATGAAAATATCTCCCGTGCTATTGGATAGGCAGGATCAAAATAATAAAAATGGCAATCCTACCAAAAGCAATCTATAGATTCAATGTAATCCCCATCAAAATCCCAACACAGTTCTTCACAGACCTTGAAAGAGCAATAATCAACTTCATATGGAAAAACAAAAAACCCAGGATAGCCAAAACAATCTTGTAATATAAAAGAACTTCTGGAGGCATCACCATCACCATCCTTGACATCAAGGTCTATTATAGAATGAAAACTGCTTGGTATTTGCATAAAAACAGATAGGTTGATCATGAAATTGAATTGAAAACCTGGATGTTAATCCATATACCTATGAAAACCTAATTTTTGACAAAGAAGTTAAAATTATACAATGTGAAAAAGAAAACATTTTCAACAAATGGTGCTGGCATAACTGGATACCAACATGTAGAAGAATGTAAATAGATCCATATCTATCTCCATGCTTAAAACTCAAGTCCAAATGGATTAAAGACCTCATTACAAATCTGACCACAGGGAACCTGATAGAAGGGAAATTAGAAAGTAGCCTTCAATACATGGACACAGGAGACCACTTTCTAAGTATAACCCCAGTAGCACAGGCACTAAGAGCAACAATAAATAAATGGGACCTCCTGAAACCGAGAAGCTTCTGTAAAGCAAAGGATGCAGTCAATGAGACAAAAGGGCAACCTACTAAATGGGAAAAGAACTTCACCAACCCCACATCAAACAAAACACTGATCTCCAAGATCAGATAAAGAACTCAAGAAATTAAACCTCAAAATTCAAATTAAAAAAATGGGTTACAGATCTAAACAGAGAATTCTCTAAAGAACAATCTGAAATGGTCAAAAGACACTTAAGAAAATGTTCAACTTCCTTAGTTGTCAGGGAAATGCAAATCAAAGTGATTCTGAGATACCATTTTCCAGCTGTCAGAATGGCTAAGATCAAAAGCATCAATGATAACTTATGCTGGAGAGGATGTCCAATAAGGGGAACATTCCTCCATTGCTAGTGGGAATGCAAACTTACGTAACCACTCTGGAAATCAGTATGGCAGTTTCTCAGAAAATTGGGCATCAACCTACCTCAAGACTCCGCAATACCACTCTTAGGCCTAGACCCAGAAGATGCTCAATCATACTTCAAGGACATCTGTTAAACTATGTACATAGCAACATTATTTGTAATAGCTGGAAACTAGAAACCTAGATGTCTCTCAACCAAAGAATGGATAAAGAAAATGTGGCACATTTATACATTGAAATACTACACAGCATTAAAAAAACAATGACATCTTGAAATTTCCATGCAAATGGATGGAACTAGAAAAAAAAATCCTTAGTGAAATAACCCAAAGCCAGAAAGATGAACATGGCATGTTGTCACTCATAACTGGATACTAGGTATAAAGCAAAGGATATTGAGCCTATAGTTCGTGATTCTAGAGAAGCTAAGTAACAATGTAAACTCTAAGAAAAATATACATAGATCCACCTGTAAAGGGAAAATAGACAAGATCGCCTACAAAATTGGATTCATGAGGGTGGGGGAGTGTGAAGAGGGCAGGAGAGGAAAAGGAGGGGAGAAGGAAATGGTGAGGAGAACTTGAGGGAATGGAATAGTCGAGATGGAAGAAAGAGAGATAAGAGCAAGGAAAGAGATATCTTGATTGAAGGAGCCATTATGGGGTTAGCAAAAACTTGGCACTAGAGAAATTTCCAGGAATCCACAAGGATGGGTCCAGTTAAGATCCTAAGCAATAGAGAAGAGGGTGCCTGAACTGGCTGGTTTTGCTCTGTAGTCAGACTGATCTTAAATGTCACCATAGAGCCTTCATCCAGCAACTGATGGAAACAGAAGCATAGGCCCACATAGGAGCACTGGACTGAGCTCCCAAAATACAGTTGAAGAGTGGGAGGAGGAATAATATGATGAAAGATATCAAGACCATGATGGGTACACCTACTGAAACACCTACTGAAACCTGAGCAAATGGGAGCTCAACAACTCCAACCAGACAAGGAAGGAACCAGCATAGCTCCAAACTAGTCCCTCTGAATGTGGTTGACAGTTGTATGGCTGGGGCAGACTGAGGGGCCACTAGTAGTGGCACAAGGACTTATCCCTACTGTTTGTACTGGCTTTTTGAATCCCATTTTGGTTCACTTATTTCCATGGACTATCTAATCTCGGGTTTTTGGTCACCCAAGCAGTTTTGGGTATGGGTTCTAGCTCATGTAGAGAGCCTTAAATAAAACCAGTTTTTGATTGGTTCCTCTCATAAGTTTTGCTCATCATTGCACTAATGTTAGGGCAATGCCCTAATATCTTACAGACAGTCAATAAACGTTTTACAGTTGTTTATAGTTTTTTTTTTGTTGTTGTTGTTTCTCTTTGGAAGTGTTGAGAGTACATTCCTGTATCAAAGTCACTGAACCATAGAGAAGAAAGCTACATGTAGGTACCAGATCCACACCTCCATGTTCAATGTGTTGTTTCGGTGTTATCTTCAGCAATGAGTGTTGCTGTCAGATTGTGGAGAGCAACCTGTAGCCATGTCAGCAGCCTGGGTGGTTTGGGGGTTCTTTTTTTTTATTGAAAAAAAAATTCTGCCTCCTCCCAGCCTCCCATTCCCCTCTCCCTTCCCTCATCCTCTCCCCCTCCCTCTCCAGTCCAAAGAGCAGACAGGGTTACCTGCCCTGTGGGAAGTCCAAAGTCCTCCCCGCTCCATCCAGGTCTAGGAAGGTGAGCATCCAAACTGGCTTGGCTCCCACGAAGCCAGAACATGAAGTAGGATAAAAACCCAGTGCCATTGGTGATTCTTATGGGCACCCTTTTGGCCAAGAACTCAATTAGATGCAACCTAGTTATGGAACTGGAAGTCTTTTTTGGTGACAAGAGACGGCCAGTGGGGCTTGATCCCCATCATTTTGTGATGTCATTTAAATAGCCTTCTTGTATATATGTATGTATGTATGTATATATATATATATATATATTATTTTAAGAACTTTTTTACTGTATTAAGTTTCTCTACTATCCCTCAAATGCCCCTTAAATTTAGCTGTCTCTTCCTGTATTCACTTCCACAAGTCCTTCCTCCTCGCTATCTCTACTTTTTCCTCCCATTCCATACCCCTCTCCAACCATAACTATCTATTCTATTTTTCTTTCTTAGTGAGTTCTCCCTGTTCCTTCTAGTCCCTTACTCTGTACCTACCCTCTCTTGTTCTATAGATTGCAGCTTGGTTATCATTGATTTCACAACAAATTTTCTCATATAAGTGAATACATTCCATATTTATCCTTCCGTTTCTGGGATACTCTACTCAGGATGATTTTTCTTTTCTAGTTCCATCTACTAGTCCACAAATTTTATGATACCATTTTATAATAGCTAAGTAAGACTTCACTGAGTAAATGTACTTTATTTTCTTTATCCATTCTTCTGTTCTATTTCACCTTGATTTTAGTTAGAAACATGCTGTCATTTTCTGCCAACTTTAGTTACATCTGTACTGAATGTGTATTGTATCTCATCACAATTCCTTCAGCACTCTACTTACATAGTTGATATTGACAATATTATGCAAATTATGAATAGAAAAGGAAAATATGATGACATACCTATAAAAAAAGTCATAATTAATCACATCATGCTGCATGTCCTGAAACTCGCTCTGTAGACCAGACTGGCCTCGAACTCATAGAAATCTGCCTACCTCTGCCTCCCAAGTGCTGGGATTATTTTAGTTTTAAAAATAGAGTGTGAGACAGTTGGAAGGGACTAGGCAGGTAGGCTGAAAAGATGAGACTGAACTTATTTACTTCAATTTCATCAAAACTCAACTCATCAGCCTCACTTTTTATGTCAACACTAACTGCTAAATCTCTCTTGCATCAAAATATACTTATAAATAATATTATACCGAATGATCAGGTTATTTATATGTATTTTGGAATATATGCACATATGCATGTGTCTATACTTAATGAAAATGGACAATAAATTTGAAAGAGAGCAAGAAGCGTTATATAGAGGATCTAGAGAGAAGAAAGGGAAGGGAAAATAATATAGTTATGTCATAATCTTTAAAAAAGAAAAGTAAAAACTATGTCCACTGAAAACCAAGTCATAAAACTATTTTTTAATTAGAAATACTTTTGTGTGTACTGTTTATTAGACTTACACCTACTGAGTAGAACTGGTACCTTCTATAATTTTTTTAAATATATTCAGATTAGACTTGGTATGACTGGAAATGTCCAGTCTCTTTTTAGTTTTGGTGTGTGTGTGTGTGTGTGTGTGTGTGTGTGTGAGTGTGTGTGTGCCTGTGTGTGCATGTGCATGCATGTGGGTGTTGTGAACGTGAAAGAGTATTTGTATACATGTGTGTTTGGGTGTGCATGTATGGAGGTCAGATGAGAACATCAGGCATTCTGCTCTATAATCATCTGCCTTATTCCTTTGAAATAGAACTTCTCACTGAACCCCAATGATCTTCTGCTGTGCATCCAGACCCCCATTTAGATTATGTTGACTTTTATCTTAGTTACTTTCTAATTGCTGCGAAGCAACACCATGACCAAGACAACTTAAAACAAACAGACAAACAAAAATAGAGCAAAAAAAAAAAGAAAAAAGAAAAAAGAAGAAGAAGAAAAAAATGTTTACTAGGGATTTATAGCTTCAGAAAGTTCTTAATCATCATGGTGGAGTGTATGGTAGCTGTCAGGCAGGTATGGTTCTGGAGTAGTTCCTGAGAGCATTTATCTTATACATCTTGAGATGCTACTGCAAATCAGAGAGAGAAATGAGAGAGAGAACAGTTGGAATGGTGTGGACTTTGGTAAACTCCATGCCACCCCAGTTAGATATCTCCAACATGACCACACCTCCTAATGCTTCCCAAATAGTTCTATCAATTGGGGCCTGTATTAAAATATATGATGGGGACCATTCTCACTCAAACTTCCACAAGTTATCAAGCGTACAGGATCATACCTGGATTTTCAGATGTATTATTTGTATTTGAATCCAGGCCCTAATGCTTGCATAATGTGTGTTTTTACCCACCCACCGTATCAGCTAAGCCTCTTCAGTCCCTTTTGAAATAAAAGATTAAACTGAAAAATAGCTTTCCAAATGCTAAAATTGTGACTTAATATTTATGTAGTATTGAGATGTGTTCTATGTATGTTTCATTTTGTCATCATTTATTAATATATTAGCATTTCTAGGTAACCTTGAAGAAATTTTATGCTCAACAATTAAAGTTTGTCTTAATATTGTTAGGAGGTGTCTAAAAGAAAATATCAAGTGCTAGAGATTGTGGGATATAGGGAATTAGAGAAAAAGGGCAAAAATGGGACCACTATTTAAGCTATATACTGAAGACTGTATATCAAAAAGAGGTTGATGGATTTCTGATTTCTAGGCAAAGATAAATGTTACAATTTTACTTTGTTAATTAAACCTAGATTGAAATTCATGGGAAATATTTTCTTGATCAATTTCCATCAGTTACCATTTACAAACTATTTCTTGCCAATATATTTATTTAAAATATGATATCAAAAGGCCATTGTTTTTAATCAAAGGCACATGCAAAATTTTCAAAATTCTTTAGTGTGTTATATAAATGAAGGATTTTAAATGATAGCATATGCTATTTTATTTACTTAAATATATTTAATTTACAGAAAGAACCAGACCAGAAATTTGTGTGCTCTCAATAGGTAACTGTACAGACCTGTTCATATTTTCACACAAGACTAACTTGTCCCCTCTAAGATGTGCCCATGTTAATCTTAGCTATAGTTGTTGAACTTACTCAGTCCTGAGGTATTTATAGTGTGTTTATTTATTGTTAAAATCTAACCTTTCTCTGGCTGTTAATTGAGCAGTTTACCCACCTTTTGTGTAATTCTTTTTTTGTTTCCTTCATGTGTGAATGCCATTTGTCATTTACAAACTTGATTCCTTTTATTTTCTGATAAGGTTTAGGATTTATCTGTTGAGGACTAGGATATACTAGTTCTTCGTTTCTTATTAATTTGCACTATTTTGTTTCAACAAATTAAGAACTTAAACACTACATCAAAATCATCTACTAGAGACAAATATTTCAGAGAAGGAACTACCCCTTTCCTCTTTTGTCCTTGTTTTCTTTCTTGTGTTTCTTTGATGCCATGCACCAGAGCTGGATCTCCGAGAGTCAGACACAAAATGAGAATGACATGTTGAACACATGGATATCAAGGATGTGGTTACCTTAGCAACAGGAAGCGTAAAAAAGCCCTTAGAACATCCATTCCTACTCCAGGGACATATCAGAGTTTCAGATACTATAAATATCTATGAATATGATACCTATAAGATGCAGTGTAAATATTAAAGTATTATAATATAAAACTGACCCTAGTTTTTCCTCACAGGACTAAGTATGCAATCCATAATTCACTCTCTTCCTGAAAATGGACTGGCAGTGATTTAAGTCAAAGACACGGTCACAGTATTTGAAATTGTATCCTATAAAGCAGGAATTGCTTTCATTTTCATGTAGCTACATGGCCTATTGGAATTTCAATTATTACTTATAGTTATCGGGTTTATTACATTAAGATAAAACTGTAATTATTTTATGTGTTAAAATTTACTAAAACTGAGAACATATACAGAGCAGAAACGGTGAGATTTTTCAACGAATGTCAGAGACAACTAACTATATAGTGACTGCTTTTCTCCTTTTGGTAGATAGAGTGAGAATTTGAGAATGTGTTCTGCCACTGGAGAGATCTGTCTAAAAATGCATCCTAACTTCATAACAAAATACCACATTCACAAATACAAACGAAAAGAAAATCCCTCTCTGTCAATGTTTTAAAATTAACAAAAAACAATTATCATAAACTTGTTTGTATTCTCAGGTTAATTTTCTGTTACTTCTTTGATGACTATTCTTCTTTCTCTAAGAGGAAGGTCACATGTGGTACATTCCTATAGCTGCTGCTCAGTGCCACACCATATACCTAGAACTGTCTGAACGATACAGACGGTCACAGCTGCCCCAAGTTAAAATGAATAAATATCTTTTCTTTATAAAAGAATTTTATCTGAATTTTCTGAAAAGGTAGAATGTTTGATTTCTCATATTCCTTTCATTATATCCAACACCATCACTGCAGTAAAACC